>NC_049993.1:11607247-11668810 GCF_000003815.2 Branchiostoma floridae | reverse complement strand
AATTTTTATATTTGTAGTCAAAATTCGCAAAATATCAACAAATAGCTAATTTTTTAAGTCCTGCATGCAAAAAGTGTTGATGGGATCCCATGGGCATATGTCCAATGAACATCTGTACCAAATTGCAGGTCATTAGGATGTAATACCACGGCACAGGGGCCCAAAATATATATTTTTGGTCTAAGAATGACCCCAAAAAACTAATTAAGTAATTCTAAGGCCTTTGTGAACAAAAAGTGAAGAAAGGCGCCTAGGGACTTTACTATCTCCACCACCATGCCAAATTTCAGCTAATTTGGTCCAAAAACAATTAATAGAAAATATAAGGAAAAGAATAATAAACATGACAAAAGACAATACATTTCAATTCATGTATGGACTGAAATATAAACGGTTTTCAACCATACTCTAAATCGCACAATGCAGCTTCAAAAGAAGAAATTTCATAGAACATTACAAGGTCAAAGAAAAGGTGAAATAACAAAAATGAAGAATCTGATGTTTGGTTTACAATAACATGTATATGTTTGTACTATTTTCTGTGTGTTCAGTCATCTGTTCAACCTTCCACTTAGATTTCATAATGCAGTTTTTTTATTCGCACGCTCACATCAGTTTTTGGATTCCCATGTGATGTCATCCATATAAACGAATCATCATGGCCCTACCCACCGTCCTTGTTGGACACCCCAGTGGGACAGTGTAGCACGTGATTCGGGTACGGTGCGAAGAACGGCGCCAGCCTCTCGTCTATCTCGAAGGAGTGTATGATGAAGTCCTGACCGTCTGGGTACGTCTCCCGAAACAACTGGACTGAGGACGCCACGTTAGCACCGCAGTCAAGCAGGATCTTTCTCGGCTTTCTCGGCACAGGCTCCTCTGAACTTGACTTATCATCTTCGTGATTAGGCCAATACATATGTAATGCTCTAAAAAAGAGAAAATCTATTGTGCAGTAACAGACCGACTTGTTTAACTTGCATGTTACACTATGTCAACACGCCATTTATGTTCACATTCCTGTACTATACATGTATGTAGTTATAGACCTTAGACGAGTATCATTGTATTAATTGACTTATTACTGTTGCCTTACAATTATACAATGTACAAATGTCATGCAATAAAGTTCATTCATTCTTCATCTGATCTTGGCTTATTAGATACGAAAAGGGGACGTCTGTACGGGTGAGGGTGGGGGGTGGGGTTGGGGGGATGTGCTCCTGAAGTAGCGTCATCTTTGCGTCATTTGGAAGCAAGGTAAAGGTCAACATTGCCAGACATGAATATCACATTGTGTTATTTAGATAGAGCAGATGATCACATTATGATCAACTAATACTTTATGCTGATCACTGCATAATCACTGAGAAATATGTATAATACATCACTCTAAAAGGTAACAAAGGCGAAGTTATGGGGTCGTGGAACTCTAGTTGCAAAAATAAAAGAAACTAGGCATTGTGAATGTAGAATTTTTTTTCTCTTATTGAAATTCACCACATTCATGGACGTCTTGGTAATCAGGTTATATTCAAATCTTCAATCAGCATGATATGTTTTCAACATATGATGAACATTTTAAGAATATATCAGGTTTGGTTAAAGTTCAGTTGTAGTTCTCTCACTACAGGGATTCAATCCTCATTGCGAAAGCAACAACGGCAAAAACCTACCGTCTTGCCCTAGCCTGGGCGTTAACGCATTGGACTGGTCCCGCCAGGCACGCAGTATAGTTGTGTTCGCTGTGGAATAGGACCATGTAGGCCAGACAGCTCGCTGTGGCCACTCCCAGGAGAAACGTGAAACACTGGTGTGTATGTAGCTGCCTATAGGCCGTTTGCGTAGACATCGTGCTATACAGAGACGTAATAATAGAAAGTAAGGTAACTGGTTGTTTCGCCACATTGTCAGTCCGCCACAGCAGTCATTTCGCTACATGAAGACGTTTGCCATGTAGTTACGAATTTCAAGAAATAATAAGCTAGTTATACTTGATCTGGTGATATGATCCACCATCTCGGGTTATCATTATTCATGCATATTCATTGATCAAAGAAACACTAAATAACATAAGTATACGTACTTGGTAAGTACTATTACCCTGAACGACCTGCCACGCCTAACCTTTGCACATCTAATTAATAGAAAATGGACAATTATAGACAAATAACATGCGAAGAAAGTTAGCTGTTCACAAACCATACTTATCGGCCAGCTAACTCCTCTGGCATGTTATGTATCTATATTTGTCAAATTTCTACTAGTATTTTTCCAGCGACCTGTGCACGTGGAGCCTGAGGCTGAGAATTGCATACAGACTTCATACGGGCCATGTAAAGGTAGGTTCACACGTGCGTATATATTCAAGTCCATATGAGGTCCGTATGGAAGTCCTAGCCTCTACTAGGCTCCACAGGTCGCTGGAAAAATTATAGAAATTGGACAAATGTAGAGAGATAACATGCCAAACGAGTTAGCTGTCTGATGAGTTTGGTTTGCGACCCAACTGACATGTTATCTGTCTATATTTGTCCAATTTCTACTATTTTTCCAACGTCCTATGGAGCCTAGTAGAGGCTACGACTTCCGAACATGCCTCATACGGACTTGAATATATACGCACGCTTTTATTTATATAAAGGTCGTGTTGAAAAGGTCACCCGTAGCCACGGATTGTTTACGGACGAGGTGTGATCCAACAGGAGTTGTCCTTGCTCTGCAGGTATTAAACAGATTTCTGTAATTACAGCACAATTGCGAACATTCGATATAAAGAATCTACAATCACGGATTGAGCGAGTAATATGAATACTTATGCAGAACCCGTGACGTTATGGCTGAAATACGGCAAGCCACCAAATACTTGAAATGCTTTTTTATCACCAAAAATTTGTTTGATTTACAACTCAGAATCGAGTGGCATTCACCAGTCTCAGTCCTCGGCGTCACTAGAACTTACTTCGACGTACTACATTCACTTATGTATACGACTCGAGTATACAACCGCAGATCTTGCTGCATGCATTTATCCCACCTTTGGTCAGTCGCACCCCATGTATCCTTTTGTTGTCGCAAATCTCATGGAACTGTGCCAAAACATGTCGTCACAAGTTTGGGCACAGTTCCGAGCACAGATCAGTATTAAAATGACACACCCCATGCATATGCCCTTTAGATTATGCTACACAAGTTTAGTTATTGTCACCACGGACTACCTACACTTTTCCAAACCAGGGCCAGTCCGGGCAACCTTCGCGAACGGAAAGCATGATGTCAAGGACACAAACCAACCTAACACGTCAAGAGAATAATCGTGGGCATTATTTGTGAATATGAATGCATTTGTTCTCCAGCGACAGAGTCTTGTGATCACTTTATGTGTTGAGTGTTCGCACCTATAACTCTATGTTCCGTTTGCCGCAATCGTATGTGGTTTGGCATGCCGTCTGTACTCCGTTGCGAAACGTTCTTTTTTTTCGCGGTAGCTGTTTTTATCATGGGTGTAATAACTTCAGTTGTCACCCCTACCCCGTCCGGTAAAGTGGTTCAGGTCTTCGTTATGATCGCGCATTAAGCCTTGAATATCGTCAAGCAGATGTTGTCCTCGTTCTGGCTTTGCGTTTCCAGTACTGAGGTTGGTTTGATATAGCATACTGTTAACATTTTGCGTTTTAAGTTTTTGGTCTAAGTTGATGTGATGTGTTCTGTATGCGATATAAACACCAAGTCGTACACCACAGAAAACATCACAACCGACATAAAACATAATTAGGTCACAGAGTATGTTACCTACGGTCACTTGTTGTTTTCAGTGGTTTCCACAAACAGCCCGACTGGGCCTTGGATGTTAGCCTGACTGAAGCTACCTAAAACCATAACTGTTACGATCTTCGCAAGTGAAATTTATGGATAAAATCACTCAAATCATAGATTCAATGTGAGAGCCAGAAAACATAATGACTATAGTACGTTTACAGTAGTTTTTTTTCATTTGGGAAGGTATTTGAACACTTTGAAACATATTTTCACCACTTACAAACTATCAGATTAACTATCAAACCAAGGTCATGTGCAGTGAGAGAGATGGCTTTCTAGAATATCTAGAAGTTGTACTGTGAAAATATTCCCACCTTAACTCTCCAAGCTGTCGACGTCTTTACATTATATACATGCATCTACTTAAAACCCGGTCTATCCACAATCTATTCTTTAACAGAGGCGAGGTCAAACGGGCGTAGACTGTTTTAGACCTTTACATCTTAAAAACCGGTCTATCCACAATCTATTCTTTAACAGAAGTGAGGTCAAAGTGTACGTATGTGTCCAAAACGGGCGTAGACTATTATTTGGTATATATACCATACTCTGTGTGTTTACTCATTCGTTAAACCTTACTGATCACTTAAATTCAACAATGAAGGCAACTGTTTTGGCCAAACTGTTTTTTTTTTGTGGTCAGTTTGGGGCTTCTCAGAGAATGTCATCCATATAATCACACCAGCATGACCTAATCCACCCGCTGTAAACAAACGCCCAAAATCATCAATTAGTGGACACATGAATGATGTCGACTGGTTCGACGTCACTCCCGTCATGCTCTTCTTCTTGGTCCTCATCGAAGTCGTCAAAGTAGTTATCGGCGAAGCGCAGCATCTGTCTGAGGGCGGTGAGAGCCAGGATATCAACCTAGTGGGAGGACAGAGACAAGAACGTTGGTTGTGAGTCAAAGTGGCCGGAAGAATTATTCCTTTTTTTTTTGGGCGCTACGTCACATGAGCCAGGAGTCCAGCCTTGTTTGCTTTAGTTCTCTCCCTAAAGGTGCCCTCTCACTGCATTTGCGTCACGCTTGCGTCACCGCGAGGTTCGAAAGATACTCAACGAATTTCAGAGATAAAGAACGAATTTTCTTACTTTTTGTGTATTTTGTCGTCTTCTAAGTCATACTTTTACGTATTACGCAATATCTAAATTATACAAAATCTGAGGAGATAACAAAGCAGTGACGCAGTGAACGAACCCCGCAGTGACGCAATCTTGATGCAAGTGCAGTGAGAGTGCACGTTAAGGTCGCTCCCGCCAACAAGTTTCAAACGTTTGATAGTGACGTCACGTAATGAGCTAACTCAAGCGGATTGGCGGGTAGCGACCTTACTGAGCGGAGTGAAGCAAACAAGGCTGGACTCCAGGCAAACGTCACATGCGCTTTGTCATGACAATTTTTAACGTGAATTACAATAACTAAGCGAAGGTCAACAGGGATGTTAAGCAGGTATGGTGTCTCACTGGACTACATCGGCGGCGTCACTGCGCCCTAACATGGATTTGTGTTACCCTTGATTTTATGATGGGAATACATCATGCAAAACGTACAAGTATGACTAATGGCAACAAATCACACAAAACAAAGTAAAAATAGTGCCTTGTTTGTTTTATGTCATTGACAAGATTGCACGTCATGAGATCCATTACACACACATGTCCCACTGCCACCACCACCATCAAAATGTAGAAAGACAAAATTAATAGTTGGCGGACATGCAGTCAGTCTTTCATTTGTCCTACCACTAATTACTATCATTGGTTGAACTGCTAATTGTGATTGACAGGTATTATAGGTCTATTCTTGTAACGTTACCCTCCGGTCTAGTTCCATCTCCGTGGCGTAGTTCTTGACTGGGAGGATATTGGACACAGAAACTCCGAGCCTTCCGCTCAGCTCCTTTACTTTTTCCTGTACAAATCTGAGTGAAAAATACAGTATGGTTAACAACAAACTGTAACAGTACATAAAGTAATCTGGCTAACTACCTCTGTCTATATATAACTTTTATTAAGTACTAGAAAGTCACCTTTTTATACCGAGCTGGCAAAGTGCTACATCGACCTGCCATTATTGTCCACTCTTAAACATGTTCAATGAGAGGTTGGAAGATTTGTGGTTTAAGTTACGGCCGGCATTTCAACTTTTGTTTGAACCCAGAAAAAAGTTTTCTGAACTCACGCGCTGCTGTACACCACGGATAGGTCCTTAGCCACCTCTGGGCAAACCTCGTCCACTTTAGTCAATAATACCACTGTCGGGATACCTGTAGAGGGTAGGTTGTAACTTATATACATTTCTATGAAAAAAAATTGCTCAGAGAAATGTATCAGAACAGATTTGAGAAGATTTATAGGAAACAAAACATGTAATAGATTCGATCTTGGCTACAAAAGTTTGTTTCATACGGCTCAGAAATTAAGACGTCTTCGGGTAAAAAAAAAGACACCAGTCCTGTAAGTTACTCGTTGCCAAGCATGAAAAACTGCCTAGCAACAGTTACCACGCAAAAGCGGGTTGTTAACGGCCCACCAGAGAATTGTTTCTATTTGTGTATTGAAATTGTTCCTATTGGTGTATATAATATTCTGCATGTGAAACTCAAAGAACATTTCAGAAGTACAAACCTCGCTCGTTGATTTTTGTCCGCAAGCCTTTAATTTTATCCACAATGCCTTGCGACAAAACGCTCATCACGCATGCGTCGATGACGAACGTGACGCAATGGATGGTCTCAGCCAGGGGAGGTTTGACCTTGAACTCGGGGATGCTGGGATCGATGGACACGGCTGGGTTGAACTTTTAGGGGAAAAGATTTAAAAAAAAGATTTGTTGGTGTATCTTTAATGGCTGATGTCCATATCTCATATCTTACTTACATTGTCCTTTGAATGATAGCGATAGAAAAATTCTATTCGACTTAAAGTTGTGTTAAACTACTTAAACTTGAATAGTAAAGAGAAATTTCTATTCCTTACAGCCTTCGATAAACCAACTCCAACCAATCATAAAGCTTATAATATAGCGACAAGAAGTCGAATGTACTACAGTAGTGTAATAGACGTATTTATGCACATTATCACATGTAACGTTATATGATTGTTACTATGTGACCTGTGCTTATCCCAGTGGGGCAAAAATATGCAAAAAAAAGTTCTCCGGATCCATTCATTGATTCATAGAACTTAGAGTGCACAGATCTACTGCATTGTAACAACCGTGTTCTTCCAGTCTCAAGACAATCTCAAAGGCGAATCGTTAGCACCTTTCTACACTAGCTGGGATCGTTCTCACCTGGTACCTGTCAGGTACGTTCCCGCCCAGCAGGTAGGGTATGTCTGCCACGCCCAGACCCTGCCCGTCCTCCAGACCCATCGTGTCGCACAGGCGGAACCCCAGCGCACCGCCGTCCCTGCCGGACCGGACCTCGTACCGCCGGAACTGTAGAGAGATCATCCAATACATAAATGTAAGAAAGGAGTAGAAACAGTCTCCTGGCTCTCAGGATTCAAACCCGCGCCAAACCCAGCCACCAGACCACAAACCCAGCGCCGGAAACCACTACGCCAAAAGCTCAGAGCCTTTGGCATGGTCAGTTTCAGTGGCGGCGCTTGAACCCCACTATTACATAAACAATATCAGTAGTTTCCTTTTTAAACAACGAACTGTCACTACCTACTGCATTCATCAATCAGGTTCGATAACTTGGGGAGAGCTTCTGGTTAGAAATTCTGAACACGTCTTAGTGTCAAATCTCTTATGACGTTTTTACTGTTTTAAAAGACACCTTTTCTGAGCATATAAACCATGGCTTATTTGGAATAGCCTATTCCCTTATTGTGAGTAAGTTATTGCCAGTGATACTGCAATCGTTCAATAGAAATCAATTTTCGCAACCCCGTATTTGGCAGTGCTTACTGCGCATGTGCGAAGTGTACCTTGTTAGTCAGGCTGTGCGGCGCTATCCCAGTGACAGCTTGTGACGTCACGTGGCCCCTGAAGATGGAGTTGATGGTATTGAAGTAGCTGGACTTCCCTGCCCCTGCCGGGCCCAACAGCAGGATCTGTGCTTGTGGAACCTTAGTGCTGTCCAGGGGACGGTACTCACTCACTTCTCGCACCAGGTCATCTCTTGTACTGCACGTATGAGAAGATAACCAAAAACATTCTGTACTTAACGTCTAACCTGCATCAACATATTTTGTACCGAAAGTGACCGCTCATGGTGTACTGGTATGTAACGATATGGCCAATTTTTTAGTTCCTTTAAATACTACCTTTTAGACTTATTAGATGAACTTAATATGTTTCCGCTGTATGGCTATACATGTGTCTATTGCCGGTTAAAACATGAACATGTGCAGCACATGTTAACTCAAAGGGCAGAACTTTTAACAATGACAACTGTAAGATACGAATGATGACGTTGTAGAAAGAAGTACCTAACAGTCCACTCCATGGTCCTCCAGGCTGTCTCTTTAAGCCTCGGCACATTTGGACTAGCATCCGCTCTCTTTCCACTGATAACGACTGGCTTGTCTGTCAAAACGGCAATAAAAATATAGTGAAACGTATAAGACTAGTTGTAAGATTTTTCTACTACCTTTCTCGTCGTGTAGCCGGATCGCTGTTCTCAGTGAAAGATTTTACCTTACATCAGCCCATCTGATAACGTCAACAACGCACCTCTGATGGTGTAGACTTCGATGTCCTTGTAGTCCAGGTCGGCGCAGAAGGTGCCAGTCAGATATCCGTACGCCTCTAGCCCCCCAAACTCCTCATACGACACCGCTCTGTCGGTCCCGTGGGGGGAATAAGAGTTCCCGATATTACCCCTGGCCCCCTGGGCTTCAACTCGGGAGTGAGGTGGGCCCAACAAGGAGGATTTCATCCCGGACCCGGTGAAGGAAACCCAGTCGTAGCCTCCAAACGTCGGTCCGTAAGCCCCGTCGTCATACAAAGCAGAAGCGTCACCTTGCTGTTTAAGCGGGAAGCGCACTTTACTGTTCAGGTTGAAGAGGAAGGACCCAGGTGCGGTGACGTGCCTTCCCGCGCTTCTCCACGACACGCTGGCGAACCCCCCAAAAACGTCGCCGCTGTTGCTGTAGGCGACAATGATGGTTGGCCCCTGGTTGTCACACAGACGGTGGAATTCCTGGGCGTTGTAGGTGTTCGCGGTCGCTTTGAAAAGCAGTTTAAAATCGGACGTAGGCTTCTTCAGCCACTGCCTCAGCTTCTGCTCATGTTCCCCTGACAAAAGAACACTGGTGTTGTTTTTGTTTACGCGAGGCAAGTAGGAAGCCATTGCAATTGTTCTCTGTAAAAATATAAAAATCATGATAATAGATACACATGTATAACAAACAGTAACTGGAAAAATTGGACTACAGGCAAAGTCTGTAGGCTTGTTCCTTGCTTCCCATTGAACATACATGCTTAAACCAACCGGGCTAATATTGCACTCTATTTTATAAATGTACGTCTTATCATAGACCTCTACGATCAAAGATGCAGGTAGCAAATAGGTACAAAACACCTATTAATCCTTACCTTGTGGTATTTCGTGAGTTCAAACTACTTTTCCAACACAATTTAAAAGAAGTTGCTGTTGCTGTTGTAGCAATGGCTTGACCTTCTTTATGGTGAAGTGTTTACTATTCCTGGGTATGGGCGTTTACCATCCACACCCTCTATGATTAGGGAAACACCCTAATGTTCACCGTAGATCAACTTACCATCGCTAATGGAGAATTCAATCATGATAGGACAATATTTAACTGCTTTGCAAAAATCAACCTGACGTCATTTCAACATGAAAAATTTCAAGGGTGCCATTCAATGCAACAGGAAGCAGTATTATATTACAGAGAGGTGCGCTATTCCTAATATGAACATTTCAATCGGTTAGGGTGCAATCGTAGCTATGAATTATTGATATGCAAAAAGATGATAACATGTGGACGCTTTTGGCAACATAATCTTTATGAATAATTTATCAATAACGAAGATACGTCGCCTAAGTGATGCTCCGATATCGTGAACGTTCAGACACGCCTGTACTAATCATTTTTTTCTACTTAGACTGGTCCAAACTTTTTTATTGATATTAATCTATGACAATGAATATGATTAGGGTTAAACTTTACTTTCTCTTTACACGGTGTATCTGGTGTCTGCACCGTCTTCAAAGACATAGTTAAGCCTATCGGACGAGTTCTTAGTACACATTTTCAGAAGCTTTTTATCGGACCAAGGTTTGTCCCCTTTTGTTTGTTTTTCTTGTAATACTTTAAGTAGCAGGTGGTTCATAATATTTTCTCGAAGCACCTGCCAAAGAGAACCCTGGGAAAGGGAAAGTAACTGTTGACCAATCAGCAGATCACAAATCATGCGCCTGCGCACGGGACCAAAATTTCCCAAGATGGCGGAAACGATGCCGTGTGTACGAGGGATTTTGTGCAATTTTCGCTCATTTCTATACGGAGAAATGTTCTTAGCACTTCTAGTTTTACACATAGTTAGTCCATTTTATAACACAGCTGCGGTAGAAATTTTGCGGCCGAGGGGAGTATCGTTGCTGCGTAAGTACTGTTGAAACATGCCTTGTCCACGTGTCGCCCTCCCCACTTGTATTTGCTGAAAAAGGCTCCTCACAAAGGAAGTCACCATTGTTCTGCTTCACTGCAGAGAGTGGTTCGACAAGATAATACTAATCCTTCAGGGTTGTGCATCAACGTTTCGCAGTCACCATTTTATCCCCATTTTATTTGCAGTATTCGTGACATGGTGTTCTCGTAAATTCTAGTGTTACAACTGTATGTGCCAACCAGGTGTCGGTGTGTAATAATTTATGTGTGACCTAAATAACCTGTCGTGTGTATTTTGTTCGATGTTACCAATTCTAAAGGTAGTGTAAGGACCGTAGTTATTTTGACAGTGATCTTGACATCCACAACGTTATTGATCAGAACAACTGTGATGTTGATATGTTTTAATCTAGGCATTTTCCATCATGTTTTCTTTAGATAAACCCTTCTATGATGAGTCGAAGCCCTTCACTTGTTTAGACGGCTCAGCGACCATCCCCTTTGATCAGGTTAATGATGATTACTGTGACTGTAAGGATGGGACCGACGAACCAGGTAAGATTGTACATTTGATTTATCTATTACACATCTAGTGACAGGCTATTTGCTTTTTTTTATCAACCAGTTATTGAAAGTTCAATGAAGATGAACATTTTTATACATTAATCATGCAAATTGGGCCTCATATATGTAATTAATGAGGAAATGTTAAAATAGCCATCTTTGGAAATGTGAGACTTTGAACAATTTGTGTTATTTTGGGTGGCAAATAATGTCCTTATGGCCTATTTTGATATTGTTGGTATAAAAATGAGAATCTTTTTTTGTCATGCCAGACATGTGTAACACTATTTGGCAAAGGTATGAGATTGTGGAACTTTTTTTTAACAAAGGTACTGCTGCCTGTCCCAACATGATGTACTACTGCAGTAACAAGGGCTTCACTCCAAAAACCATCCCTTCCTCCAGGGTCAATGATGGCATTTGTGGTGAGTACTACCATTCAGTCAACTTTCTGGACTTGTCACACATATACATGTATATTAGCAGGGCTCAAAATATTTTTTCTGCATACCTGCTCTGTTGCAGGTAACATGATTGAAAATTACCTACACCTGACAAATTTTACCTGCATCACTCTGATTTAGGAAGTATGATTTTTCAGGAAACATTGCTATTTTTTATACTTTATAGGTGGTAACATTCAATGCAGCTGATAACAATCCACATATACCTACATCATATGACATTTATGTATAAAACCCAGTACATGGACCAGTGCAGGTTAGGTGCAGGTAGACATCAGAAATACCTGCACAGCTCCAATTTTACCTGCACTAACCTGCATATGCAGGTGGTATTTCGAGCCCTGACTAGTGATGACTAGTATGGAGACCACCTGTTTGTTATGCCAAAGAGCAGTTACTCAAGCAACTGGATATGATTTTGGAAGCGGCCAGACGTTTCAGATGTACCATTCAGTGTCTTTTGTCAGTGACACTGGAGTAATCTTGTTGGCGAGATTTTTAATATCATAGCTGTGAATTAATGTGCAAAAGAGATCTAGTTGGAGAATAGGTTTATCCTAACTATGACATGTATGAATTAATACAAAAAAAGGGGAGGAAGACAAATTTTTAGCAGTCCAAAGGAAATTTTTAATAGTCCACCTGTTCATTGTGGTCACCTTTTTATGGTTCCTTAGATTATTTTTCCATACGAGCAATCGCTGTTGTTGTTTATATCCGGAGTATTGGGCATTTGGTGCCTACCAGGACGTCAGTAGATTGGATTAAAAATTGATATTTAGATTAGCAGCTCAAATTACTGGTTAATATGTAAGTGAAGCTTTTGCCAAACATCTGCTTTTTGCCTACCACTGCGTCACTGTGACATCATCGGGATCACTTGTATTGAGAATCTCGTAGGTAATGGCCACATGTGTACTGAAACAACTTTCTTCACATCCCTTTAATGGCCATTATAGACAGGTTTTGTCAGTATTATTTATTGTAGGTTTTACTGTATAGTGTATATTGATCAATTCAATTCTACAAGACTGATGTATTCAAGTACGATTTAATCTCTACAACTGGATAAAAACAGAGATTTACTTCCTGATGTTTTGAGTGACATTCATCACTCTTCTTCAGCTTCACTAGGACGCTGAAGAAGTGACACTGAAGAATATCCGGAAGTAAATCTCTGTTTTTATTCAGCCGTAGAGATTGAATTGTATTTGAATATTGTTAATCTGGATGTCTAACCTTCATAAACGTAAGACTGATGTATAGATTTATCATCTGATTGCCAGACTGCTGTGACGGTACAGATGAGTACAGTGGACTGGTGCTGTGTGAAGACAAGTGCAGGTATGTCACCTGATTTTCTACATGGAAATATAAAGAAAGCAAAGCTAGGCATACACACTTTTTCACTTACTAACAAAAGAAAAAAAAAATTCAGGTATGTGTGGATTCTGTAGTTGATGGAGTTAATAGGTTGCTGAAGTCTATGTAATAAATGAAATTTTTGTGGTGACACCGTGTTTTTATGTCATCAGTTATCACAGTGATCTCTTCATCATGAACTTTAAGCCACCAGTGTTTCCATTTCTATACTGTATGTGTGTAGTACGCCAAAAAGCAGCAAAGCTGGATATGCTTTTGGAAACTGTCAGACGTTTCAGATAGTATCCACTATCTTTTGTCACAGAGACGCTAGTGGATGTTGGATACTACCAAAATCATATCCAGTTACTTGAGTAACTACTTTTGGGCATATCTTAGCACAAACTTAAAACCACGGCAAACACTCCATTTTCCCCTTACGTAACTGCGAGTTTAAATCACTGCGAACTTATGAGCATTTACAATTATTTGTTGATACATATCTAGTTTAAAGTGATTAGAGTGCTCCAACATTGTCTATGCCGCTGTTGTTGTTACAAGGGAGATGGGTGCTGTTGAACTTGAACAGAGGAAAAAACAGGCCGAGATCATCAACCAGGGTTTCCAGATGAGGCAGACCCTGGTGGCTGATGGGAAACAAACTAGGCAGGACAGAGAGGTGGGTACCAGGACTTTAGCCTGGTATCCATCACTGTTATAGCTGTTGAGTTGCTTTCATCTTCTTCACAACTTTGCTGAGAGGATGAAAAAGACTAGGTAGCTATAATAGAGATGGACACCAGAATCTTTGCACAAGTACAGGTATAAGTATTACCTGTGTGATAGTGACATCATCATTTAATGTCTTTAAAATTCAGCTGTATCTCTTCACGTCTCGTTGTCTGTGTTGTTGACAGTAATTCCAAACGTATGAACAACAACATTTTGTACCAAGCATTGTCTTCACATGACAAGTCGCATAACAAAACTTTAAGTTACACTGTGAAGCATAGGACTTAAGTTGTGCAAAATCCTTTCTTTTTGTACCCAGACCAGGCTGAATGCCTTGAAAGAAGAGAAACAAGTGGTGGAATCCAAGAAGCAAGAGGCTCAAGGTCAGTCTGTATTGTAACATAATATTATGTCTTTGCATGTTCTTTGCATCATCTGACAAATATCAAGGAATTGATTTCTGCACATGTAGATAGTGTAGATAGATTGATGAAAGTTTTGTTCACTGCAAACTTCAGATGATTTTTCTGTTTAAAATTATGACAATGGTTTCTGCAAAGTGGTCAACCTAAACAACAAAGCTGTGTACTACATGTTAATGTACTTTATCTTTTAGGTGACTTTAATGCTTGACTGAGTTATTGTCAATACCATATCTAGATGGGTTTGTCCTGAAAGTACTAGTATATTTGATTTGATGTGATTTTACAGCTGCAAAGGAGGCTGCGGAAACACCTGAGAAGGAAGCAGTAGACAAGCACAAGAAGGCCTGGGAAGGTCTGGATCTGTTTGTTCTTTATACTCAACTACAAAATATCCTTGGTTTTACTCATACATATACATTTTTAAAAACAGACACGTAAACCAGGAATGATATATTCTTACCGATCAAATCTATGTAGGATGTATCTATCGATTTATCGTTTGACCTCCAACACTTAAGGTTGGACTTATTTTCTACTAAACAGCACAATCTTCTGTTGACAATGACTTGACTAATTCATATACATGACCAGATACAAACTCTGGACATGGCTAAGGTTTCTCCCAGTGTGACTTGACTAATTCATATACATGACCAGATACAAACTCTGCATATGGCTAAGGTTTCTCCCAGTGTGACATTGTTCCATGTGTAATTCAGAGGTGAAGGCTGCCCGAGAACTGGAGAGGCAGAAGGAGGCAGGAACTGCAGCCTTCAGTGAGCTGGACCTGGATGGAGATGGCTTGTAAGTGTGCCCCCCTCCCCCACTGTCAAGTCTCAATCAAAGTGCCATTGTTGTTTTTCCCAATGTTTAACATGGTAATTTATGTGTGTCTTCTTACCTTCAACTTAGCTATCCCATGTAATGGTAATGAAGGAAATGCTTCTTTTAGAAAGCACCGTATTTGATGAGTTTGCCTCAGAAACCCAACACACTTGTCCAGAAGAGTAAGAGTGACCTGTAGTGCTTGGCTGACACTGCACTTATTTGCACCATTTATTTTTCCTGAAATTAGCACAGATTTGAACTCGTTAACACCAAGTACGGTAGAGACATCCTCTCTAGATACCACTAAACAGTGCTTTTACACAGTTAGATGTGCAAAGGTTATGAATGACAGGTCGTTTAGTGTATTGCTAGCCACTGTCTCGCTTGGTGCCTGCATAACTGGTGTGTTGTGTCTATACAAAATATACAAGCTACTTGAAAAGACATCTTCACCTTAGTCAGAAAGACAATGGCTTTATGTTGATAAGTATGTCATGATACTCAGGCTTGATGTAAAGCTTACATGTTGACACAATAATGTCTGTATGACTGATATCCACTCTCCTGTCCTGTAGGGTTAAACTGGAGGAGTTGCAGACTCACCTGGAGTTTGATGATGATGTGGATGGAGAGGTCACAGAGGAGGAGGCCAAGGTCAGCATTTAAACTTTTCTACTTGATTCATTGCTCTTAAAGTGGATTTATGGTTCCAACTCACAGGTGCAAGATGAAAGCTGGAGGCCCCTATCTTGTCAACAGTTCTTGTCACAGCCATGTCTGATACCTTGTCTAGACTATGTTTAGTTTATATATGTCTCAGGGGCATTCACCTTTGACATGTTACCCATAATACGTAACACTTTGCATGTGTACTTGGAACCATGAACGTGTACTTTCAGACCCGATATGATGTGCCCTGTCTTGGTATACTGGTTTATATGTAAATTGAACACAGATCAAAATTGTTCATATGTCATTTTTTGGTACATTTAGAACCATCTTGGTGATGTGACGGAGGTAGATTTGGAGAGTTTTCTGTCAGAGACTTGGCCCAAAATCAAGGACCTTTACCAGGGTGAAAAGGTAAGTGGGGTGCATTTTTACATGAAATTATTAGAGTTGTGCACTGGGGGAAAATACTAGGTTGATTAAAGTACAGTAACAACGGAAAGGGCATATTTAAGGACTGGAAAACAAGAGACAAAGCACTTGAATCATAATAATGTGTCGTATTACACACAAATCATAATGTAGTCCACACTTTTACAAATGCTGGGATAAAGCATATTTTTGACTAAAGACATGATCCGTCAATGAAGGCCAGATATAAGATACACCATATAGCAATTACTCAAACAACTGGATATGATTTTGGAAAAGACATCATCATTTTGGAAAAATAGACAGATGATTGGATGATGATGATTAGATATAGCTTTGCGTGTATGGTTTGTGTGTCCTAAACTTTCTAATTATTGTTTTAATAACAGGACAAGGCAAAGGAACCTCCCGTAGAGGAACCTACAAAAGGAGACACAGATCTGCCTCCAACTGAAGAACCACCCGCCCCTCCTGCTGAGGAGGAGGAGGACAGAGAGGAGGAGGAAGAAGAAGAAGAGCGTAAGTTTATATATTTTGATGATAATCTTTATTGCAAATTAATGTCCGAGGGCCAATTGCATACAAAGTGTTAGCATTTAATTCCTAGAGGGTTTGGCAGCTTCAGTCATCAGCAATTTCTTCTTTCTTTGAGATTGTCTTTTTGACCCTTCCACAAAAGCTTACTTGTAGTTGTGATGAATTCAGCTAATTGGTACATCAAATGTTGGATTTGTTTTAAACCTTCTACTTTTTTTCATTTTAGTACAATTGTTTAAATACCACAGTTTCTTTAAAGAGCTGTTTGATAAAAGAAAAGATTGTTCAAAAGATGGTAGTAAGGTCCTTTTTGTTATATGCTGTAGTGGTAATAGAGTGAGTTACTCTATATGTGCTTTTCTAGGCTATGATGATGATGATGATGAAGTAGATGATGATGATGATGATCTTGATGACGACTACCCAGATGATGATGATGATGATGAGCCTGAAATCGACCTGGTCAAGGACGAATCCAAACCAGACGAGGATGCGATGCCAGATTATGACGAGGAGACAAAACAGCTGATCGCAGGTCTGTTGTAAACAAACAACAACGTCTGGTACAATTGTTCTTGGCAGCAGACTTGGGTATTCAAAGTACAGCATGGGGAAGGTTACAAAAGTTCGAAATCTTAAGCTTCAGTACAAGCCAGTTAATTGTACAACAGATCGCTGCACACTTCTGTTAATTGCAAAGAAGCCCCAAATCCCAAACTGATGCGGCCCAGCTGGATAACTTCACATGTTGCACCACCCAGAAAGTTGCCAGAAATATGCTGGCAAATGGGGTTGTACTAGAGCAATTTCGAGAAAAAGAACATTGTCATTATGCTATTTCCTTGACATAGTATGTATGAAATATTATTTGTAACCAATTCACTCCAGGTGGCAACATGTTAACTACTTTGAAAGTAAAAGCTTGAAACAATATTCGGCAGCACCAAAACTAGTGTCCATATCCTGAAAGTGCCATCTCTGCCATTTTTCTTTGCACAATGAACCTTTGAAATGAGAGTACATTTGTGTAAAGCTGTGTTCCAGTTTTAACAATGATAATCTTCATCATGTTGACAACAGCTGCAGACCAGGCCAGGGCAGAGTACACAGAAGCAAACAAGAAAGTCAGTGATGTTGATGCACAGATCAGGTTAGTAGAGCCCCTACTGAGGCATAGGTGAACTGCATCATCCTCCAGTTGGTAAATTTGAGCGTACCATAAAGCATACATTTTGCCCATCACACTACTTGCAATTTGGGAGGTTACCAATTGCTTTTGTAGCACAGTGTTCATACTTTAGTCAGCTAGTTAGCTTCCTTGTATGTCTAGGATTTTTACGCTGACTTCTAGCAAAATTCCTAACCACACGCAGCTTCTTACTGGACCGTAATAGAAGTCAATTTTGCATACCTCTCAGAGTTTGTGTATGTAACTCTTTAAGTTTAAGCACATAAGACAGGTTGGATAGAATAAGCAACTACATGTAGTAGTGTAAATTAGGCCTGACAAGTTGTGACAAGACAAATCTCTGATATTTTTGCCTACATTTCTCAACAACCAGGCAACTAGAGAAGCAGCTCGGCACAGACTTTGGTGCAGAGGCGGAGTACAGCTCCCTGGATGGCCAGTGTTTTGAGCTGGAGACTAAGGAGTACAAGTACAAGCTGTGTCCGTTTGACAAGTGCTCACAGAGTCCCAAACATGGCGGGTCGGAGACAACATTAGGGTGAGTTTGAAATTATATCATCTGCTAGAAAATAAAAATAAAAATGGTATCATTTTCCCCATCATTGCTAGCCTAGTTGTCAAATTATTTAACTTTAAAGAGTAACATCAACTCTCATCATTCCACCGGGTGCCATAATACTGCCACATCAAAAAACATTGCAATAGTGGCCTTCTCAAGATTGTCTTGTACACCTTAATATCCAAAGTTTACAAATGTTTATACCTCAGAATTACTGATGCTGAATTGATGTATCTCTTAAAATCACTTTAAATATTCTTACATTGCTGAATTGCAGATTTTCGAGGAACTCCAACTCTGACTAATGTTATGACCGTCTTTAAAACATTCACTGTGGAAGGTTTAACTGTTTTAATTTGCTAGTATTTACTCTAAGTTTTTTATGGTTGCCAAGTATAGATTTACAATGGATTTTAAGGAGGTGAGGTTGGATATATCTCATCAGGATGGAAAAAAAAACAATAGGAAAAAGTGCAGCAGGACAAAGCTTTCAGAATGTTTTGACCTGGACAAAAGTACAGTGTAGTTTTCCCACACTCTCTCTTCATTCTTCCTGGTCAAAGCCATTTTTTGAACGAGTGAGTTTACAGTTTGTGTTGTGTTCATGTTTTGAATGAGTGAGTTTACAGTTTGTGTTGTGTTTCTCCAGCCGCTGGGAGTCTTGGGCAGGCCCTGAGGACAACAAGTACAGCGCCATGAAGTACACCAAGGGACAGAACTGTTGGAACGGTCCGGACAGGTCTACAGAGGTGGGGACAGGAAATACTAAATACATGTACCAGTTTCTTCCACATTTGTTATTCCTTATTGTTAAAGGACAGCATCAGAAAATTTTCAATTCTTTATTTTCCAGTAGTTTACTCATTAAAAAGTTGATGTACGTCAATTTTTACATTGATCCGCCTAATATGACCCTGTAGACACGTTTGAACTTCGCGCTCTCCTCCTCTCCCCGCCGCGCTGGCCGATGACGTAATGGCCGCGTTCTGATCGTCTGAGATTGTATGACGTCACGGATCCAAAACTTCTAGCCAGCCATTTTTCTCGGTGAACCTCGGTCCTCTCAGCGGTGAATAATCACCCCGCCATTCTGGAGTTCAGTTTGTTGTTGTTGAAAATTACTTTCGTGGACCTGTAAGTCGCATTGTGAGCTGTCTACGAAGCCATAGTCCCGGGAGACTGAACATGAATAAGCTTGCCTGCGAGTAAACCGCGCGGCGACGGGACGAAATCAAAACAATGGCGGTGGGGGAGGTTCACGCACCGTGCCTTTCTGGACTTTTACAAGAGCGAGTTCGGGTCAGTTCTTACCTTCTCCTTTCCGGACAGCACAGCGATAATTACACGTAAGCTTCCACGAATTTTGGTTGAATTCACAATTGTCCAACTGGCAGGGACATTAAAAAAAACATTTTTCCTCTGACAACATACCCTTGATCGCTACATATCGAACGATCCCCCTTCCGCGCCGAAACATACATACAGCATTGTTGTTTTTACATACAACACAGGCCGGCATTGTGAATGGCGCGAAATGTCGGCTTCGTTTCAGAGTCCGTGATTTGTTTTGAATGAACCCCTAGCAATCTCCGCCAAAGCTACATGATTGAAAAACCGACCAGTCCAGATGATTTACCCGAGAAACAGAAAATAAAGTGAGAGGCGAGGCGTAACTCGCACGATCTGTACAAGTTGCGGTGCTATCTGTTTCGGCGCGAAAAGGGGGTCGTTCGATATGTAGCGATCAAGGGTATGTTGTCAGAGGAAAAATGTTTTTTTTAATGTCCCTGCCAGTTGGACAATTGTGAATTCAACCAAAATTCGTGGAAGCTTACGTGTAATTATCGCTGTGCTGTCCGGAAAGGAGAAGGTAAGAACTGACCCGAACTCGCTCTTGTAAAAGTCCAGAAAAGCACGGTGCGTGAACCTCCCCCACCGCCATTGTTTTGATTTCGTCCCGTCGCCGCGCGGTTTACTCGCAGGCAAGCTTATTCATGTTCAGTCTCCCGGGGACTATGGCTTCGTAGACAGCTCACAATGCGACTTACAGGTCCACGAAAGTAATTTTCAACAACAACAAACTGAACTCCAGAATGGCGGGGTGATTATTCACCGCTGAGAGGACCGAGGTTCACCGAGAAAAATGGCTGGCTAGAAGTTTTGGATCCGTGACGTCATACAATCTCAGACGATCAGAACGAGGCCATTACGTCATCGGCCAGCGCGGCGGGGAGAGGAGGAGAGCGCGAAGTTCAAACGTGTCTACAGGGTCATATTAGGCGGATCAATGTAAAAATTGACGTACATCAACTTTTTAATGAGTAAACTACTGGAAAATAAAGAATTGAAAATTTTCTGATGCTGTCCTTTAATTACACATGTATGCACAGACACATTTACTTTCAAGCTTAGGAAATAGATGTGCAGAATTTAGGTATGACAGTTTAGGTATGTTCGGTGTAATATAACCAGACGCTGCTGCACCGCATGCCTGCAAAGCTGGTGTGTTACGTCAAAGGGCGATTATGGCAGCTATATACTTATAGAGTCAGATACAGAAATATGTAGAAAATGTCAGCATCCACAAGCTTTTGGCAGTGTCACATTTTCAAATTTCTGTGTTTTTTTTTATCTACTGTAGATCTAAGGCTGTCTGGCTCAACATCTGGTGTTTACTAGTATTTATTGAAATTTTATATGCAAGTGCCAATACCCCAAGCATATATGTTCATTGTATTTATCATTCTTTCCATGCAATCTTGAACAATTTTGTGGAGTAAAATTGATGGAAATGTTATTAAAGCATCTACCTTTGTCTGTTCCAGGTCCGCATGACGTGTGGTATAGAAAACAAGTTGTTATCAGCGTCGGAGCCCAACAGGTGCGAGTATGTGTTTGAGTTTGAGACTCCGGCCATGTGCACTAAGGAGGTCCCCAACAACCCAGAGTTTAGTCATGAAGAGTTATAGCACGGGGACAAACACACCAGGGATACTGGGTACATCATTCATGCCACCCCCACACAGAAATGGACTAGCCCTTTTAGCAAGCCCCCATAGATTCAGTCTCAAATTTCTCATTTCTTATCCTTTAGAGTATGTTTCTGTACATTTTATTGAAGTCACAAAAAATGTGAGGTAGTTAACCTTGTAAAAGGAAGAGACATCAGTAGCTTTAAGGAAATATATTCCACTTATGCAGGAGTATTGGATGAGTAGTATGCTGTGTCCACTGAAAGCCCTTAAAGTCTGCTCTCCGAGCTTGTAAAATTATTGCTTTATGACTCAATGAAAAATGCAGCAAACATGATAGATTACCTTGAATGGTGCACAATGGCTAGGTAGAACAGCAGAAGAGTTAATTATGATCTACTGTATATTGTTTCAGGATGAAAGAATGTCAACCTGAATATGTATCTAAACCAAGCTCTGTGGAGCACTATCAGCATTCCTTCGTCAAATAGTGTACATGTGATTCTATGATAGATCATTCTGATTGAACTTTTATTATTGTGTTCATACTTGAAAATAGAATATCATGATTGTTTTTCACTATTTAGTAGAAAAATTCTACACCTTAGTTTCTTCACTATGTGGATGTCAACCTTAGGTTGATATAGATGCATTCTTCCTTTAGGAGAAAGATGGTCCAGGAATATTGTTGGATTTCAAAGGCCACCAATTGCAGATGATGTTTAGCTTTGAGGGGATTTTAGCTAGATGGCAAAATCAAGCATGGAAAAATCTAGTGTGAACTTGCTTAACTTGTCATTCCAATATGAATCAGTAGGAGATATTTATGCAATGTGAGGGATACACTTTATCCACGATATAGTTTAACCAAGGACATTATATGCCCTTGGTTTGACATTTGAAACCTTGAATAAATAGAGAAGAAATTCTATCTAATGTTCAGAAAATCAGTAGAATTTGTCTGTGCTTCTCTGATTGGCTGAAATTGAATTTCACAGCAAGAAGATCAAAGAACATTATTTGTCAATTTGTCCTCCGATTGGATAAGATAATAAAAATTGAGAAGGGTACTCGCTAAAAGTAGGGCTGAGATTTCAACATCATGTTGAATATGTATGACTTCCCATCTAAAATACTTTTGAAACATATTGTTGTATCACTTCTCATGATAAGAAATATTGTTTGGAACCTGTTTATATGCTGAAGATTGCTTCCAACTGTATTATCCGGCAAAATGTATCCCATAGAATATGCCTATATTAAATCTCATTTCAGTTTGATAAAACATCTGAAGTGAACTGGAATCCTAAAGAAATGTGCAAATTCTACCGCACTTAGGGGGAAGGTCAAAATGAATCAACCTTTTTTTAAACAAACTCTTATCAAATTCTAAGAAACCTCACTCTTTAGAAAGCAAAGTTTGGGGAAGTCAGTTTCCCTATGAAGCAGGCTAAATGACACCAACTATTGTGTGTGATGGTTGAACTTACTGACAAATGTTTAGGCAAAGTTGTGATGTTTTTGGATGGACATGATTATACTCTGTTATGGCATTATCTATGTTAGGTTCAGAAAGAAACATTTTGTTTCCACAATAAGTACAGAAAAATGGAGGCCTTAATCAATTCTCTGATGTGAAAGTAATACAGAAGATATTGTGTACAGTATTTGTGCTAAGCACTCGCATCATACACAATTCTCCATGTGTGTACTGTATAGCAAGTGGTTACCTTGGGGGGTTAAGGTTAAAAACTTTGTGTCATTTGTATGCTTTATGGTTCATAGATTGGGTTGTGGAGAAAAATGTTTCAGTTTTGTTTTTGAGATTTCTTGGAGACAAATTCCTTACCCCTCACACTGCTGACCTCTGTTGTAACCAATGTAATGTTGGATACAAAAATTGGCCCTTGGCATGGTTGAGGTTAAAATGTAGATCTTTTCCCTACCATGTCAAAATGTCAGTACGGCTGGAATGCCAATTGTTCTGTATATATTGACTATTTGTACATGTAGTTACTATAGGTTCTAGAGATTATCTTAACACAATAATGACTTACAAATCTCATAATCAGGAGTCAGGACATCCCCTTTTCTGTCAAGGAATCAATTAAAACCAGTCTCTGTCATAAGAATATCACAAGAATACAAGCCTTGTATCTGGAGAATTTAATTTTGTTATATGGAAATTTTTAATGTGTCACATTGCAATCAGTATTGCTGACTGTATGTAGGCTTGCTCTTTCATAGCTTTGCTGTAGTGTTACACATTTAACGTGATATATAAATATACAGTAAGTTCTATTATGTAATGATGCTTGTAGACATTCTTTTGGATAGGTTATTGGCAGGTTGAGTTGTGGGACCACTATTTTTGCCTGATGTCTAGCTGTGTACAACTGACATTACTTTCCTAACTGGCTAATTTGCTAATGTCACTTGCTAATTTGATGACAATGACATTAGCGTACACATTTTAATACCAAGCTTGATTTGAACACATATTTGTTAAAGGGACTTTTGAATGACTTACTGTTACCATGCCTGTCATGACTTTGCATTTGCTGCTGATTACCACAAAGTACACATTTGACAGTAACCAGTGTTGTTTAGAGAACTTGAATGCTATACATGTACTGCTTAATCAATAATCCAAGAGCACTGTTCTCAAGTTTGAGATATTTGGAAGTTGCACTTTTATGTTGCAATGGCAAAAATTTCATAGTAAGAAATTAGACAGTCCCCTTAACGAGTCATTACTCGAAAAGTCCCACATCTATTTTGTGAGGAAAGTCCTGTCACAATTCACATTACCTGTAAACAATATCAGTTCTTGAGTTTTCAACAATTTTCTGTACCAGAATTCATACTTCTATTTTATCCATATCAGCAAACACCAACATGTGATATGAACCAATTTCTTCTTGTGTAAGATTAGTAAATAGGAGAGACATTTTCGTTCTACCTCTTACGAAGGTATGTCATTCATAAAGATGGATGTTCATAGAATTTTCAATATAGACTCTGACCCTCCCCTTACCCTGTCCCGTCTGTTTTGTGACTGAAAAATTACTAAATATGAACAGAAATATACGGCTTCCACATCATAGGGGTGTTACTCATCCTAACTGGCTGGAAATTGAGAAACCGGCAACAAGGAGAAGCTATATGCAATGAGAAATTGAACAAGGACATGCAAGGGTATGTCACTTTTATCAATCATCCATAAGACAGGAATCAAATGGGATAAAGTGGGAAATAAGGAGGCGCTTTCCTCTGGAATCAACTCAACTTTCATTACACATGTACATGACGATTTGGGGAGAATTTACGTTGCGATACACAACGTTAACATGAGAATCTAAGTAGAAGCTATGGATGTTATATACAATTTCCTCAAAGTTACCATTATTGCATATTTCCCCTACTTCTCCGCTCAACAATAGAAACAACTCAATGACTACAGGCTGATTTTTCGCTACGTGTCAAGAGCGACCCCTAGCAGCCAACAGAATAAACGCCGCAGATTGAACGTCAAGCGGAGTGATACATGCACTTAGTATAGTTATTTCGCCGAAGGTAAGTATACACTGATTGGTCGTTTTATTTCATTTACAACCAATCAACATCCATATTACGAAGTTGGCAACATCAGTTGCAGTTGTACTTTATTCCGCTGAATAATAGTGGCGTCCTTGTACCGTGCGAGTCGACTTGGAGACTTAAAATGAACAACAGACAAGATTTACGCTGTCTACAGGCAGACAGAAGCCTGGGAAAGGCGCACACGGGTAACATGGTATACTTTTGTTGACATTACCTCCAGATCTTCAACATGTGTCAAAAGAATGTCGAGAACCGTAACTCAGATCCTCAGTATGGGTGTTGATTGTGGGAGTTGCCGCTATCGGTATGTTGCATGATAGGGAGACCAAAGTGAAAATTTACACCGAAGGCATCTACATTTTTAACAAAAATATAAGGATTTTCTGATCAAATAAAATAGCTGGTCTGAAAGAACGTAAGAAGTTCTACAAGTCTGTGAAGCTTGGTGAACTATAACCCTCTACAACGCGTTTTATTGTAAATTGAAAACCGTACATATGTCTGTTTACCCGCGTTTCCCGGCGCGGCGGCCGTCCCGCCCATTCAAAATGGCGCGCAGCGCAGTGTATTAGCAGCATGACAGACACTGTTTTAGTCACAGATCGACCTAAAGTTCTCAGCTGCAGTATTCCTATTCTTTGGGGTTATTTTCACTATACATTTTGTACATAGCAGATTATGATTATGTTAGCTTTCTAGTATTGTCCTGAAATGGTAACGTTACTGTCAAAAGTTTGCTATGCTAGTCGCTGAACTCATGGCCTGGGCTGCCATTTTCTCCTTCAGTAGGAGGGATCGGTGCAGAAGTTCATGTTCAGCCTGTGTGTTATAAAGAAGGGGCTGCCCGACACAACCTCATCTCAGATACCAAATGCCTCATTGAAACCTGCCTCTTCTGTTTAACCTCTCCTTACGATTGCATTTTTAGCCATGCTACATCAGATTAAAAGTACATGACTGTATGTTCATTGATCCCGTAACACAAGTGATTGCAATCCAAGCTTAACGAAATATATCAATTGATCAGAAGTCAGAGGAGCATTAATTTGATTCAATATGACGTATTCATTCGGAAAGCTGAGTATACCGTCATCACACACGTTTATATCAAAGTCATGACATCAAGATATGCGTATGTCAGCTAAACAATATTGAAAGAGGGACCAGCTTGTTTGTAGGACTTTAAAGACACGTCAGTAAACGTCTGCATATAGCTCACAGTGTTCAAGTCATTGTTACAGTCTACAAGCACGAAAATAGCACTTCTGTACATCGTTTTTACGGATCGTTTCTGTCATTAAAAGTGTCAAGCTACGTATACAGATGTATTGAGCGATACTCACATTCATGATTCATTCCACGTACTATTAACTACGCCTATGATACTTCCTTGTAGCTAAAGCAGCACCCTTCTTCTTTAAAAAACACTACGACTTTAACTCTAACATCTGCTTGGAGATTTGGAGTATAACCAAGGCCATGTTATGATACATTGTCTGTTGTTGGGCGTGGTTCAAGGTCAGCTCCATCTGTACGTGTGGAGCCCTCAAAGTTTCCAAGCGTTCCGCATCATCAAATCGAAATAAGAATCTTGGTCTATTGAAGCACTGACGCCTGCGTAGTAGTTCACGAACTCTTCGTGTGTAATCTGTAAAAAAAGATGAAGTTTCGTTTATTCTTATCTATTTGATTACTGCTCTTTGTTTTAAAGTCCAAAGAGCATTCCCAAATCTATATCCTTGTGTGAGTGTCCAATACAATCCATAAAAACTGCAAAAGAAAATTTTAAAAAAATACTGCCAACCTTATTGTCAGGATTGTCCTGGTCGTCAAACGTCTTGAGGAATTCCTGGAAGACCCTTTCCTCCGTCCACTCCCCGCTCTTGAACTTGGGGTGCATGCTGGCGTTATACACACCCTTCAGGTCCTCCACTGTGACCACTCCGTCCCCTGTCTTGTCAAGTTTCCGGAAAGCCAAGGCGATCAGGTCTTTCCGTCTTCTGCTCATTGGTGGCTGTGATGGTCAAAGAAAGGTACATTTTGTATAACAGTTTTCGTTCTCTTAATTTCTATAAAGAAAAAGGAAGAGAAAACATACAAAGAAAGAAAGAAAGATGAAAGTTACATAGGACGGAGAAAGGATGAAAGAGCTAAAGAAAGAGAACGAGGTTGAAAGAAAAGAGAGGGGAGAGCGATTATGAATCAGAGATTAGAAAGAAAAGACAAGATTAGTCTATGGACAATGTTATGAAGATCACAAAACTACACTTACCCGCAATGCTAGTAGGAACTCGTCGAAGTCGATACTGCCGCTTGAATCTCTGTCGAATTTTTCGAAAAGTTCTCTCGTCTCATTCGGTTCCACAAACAACCCATAATCACGCAGACCCTTGCTGAACTCCTTAAAATCAAGGCTTCTGTTTCCGTCGTCGTCCATGATTTTGAAGACCCTAGAGGCATTTTAAAGATTCAATAAATGAGATATAGTCAAGAATAAATGACAATATCAGTTGCAAAGCAAACTCAACACATGGAGTTAAGCCGGGTTCACACGTGCGTATACAATGTATATTCAAGTCAGTATGAGGTCCTTGTGGAGTTTTTAGCCACTAACAGGCTCCATAAGTCGCTGGAAAAATAGTAGAAATTGGGCAAATATACACAGATAACTTGCCAAATGAGGACTATGGTTTGTGACCAGCTAACTCCTCTGACCCGTTATCTGGCTATATTTGTCCAATTTCTAGTTTTTTTCCAGCAGCGACATGTTGAACCTGGTAGAGGCTAAGGCTTCGATACGGACCTCATACGGACTATATTCATATGGAATATATACGCAATATGAATAGAATATATGACTATAGCGAAAACAACAATTTGGTGGTCAATTACTATGTGACAATGTCTCTTGGGGTGGATGGTCTATTATGGATATGTGACTCTTGTTCTATGAGCTGTGACACTAAAACATCATTAATAATTCAACGCGCAAGATTACAGGTCGTATTATAAACCGGTCCAGGTGGAAAAATAAATCGTCCGTGAAAATATTTACGTATTACTACGTATAATGAAATTGGTAAGAATGCTGCTTGTGTATCATATTTAGGATTTGTTTTCTGATTTTCGAGGTATTGAACTCGTTATACTTAGTATGATTTAAAAAGTCAAAAGTTCTGAACATGGTATATTTCTGCAGTTGTGTGTATTTTATGTGAGTGAGAGAGTATTTAGATTACCCGAGGCGAACAATGGTTGTCAAATGTCGAGCATATTTGTCTTAATCCGCCATTTTTTAGGAATACAGGCACTCTTTGAAGAATGAAAATCGTTTCAAATCTAAGTTGATCTAGTCACAAGTACTCACAAGAGTCAGATTCATGGAGAAATGCGAATTTAGTTCACAGTGCACAATCTATCTTTTATTCGTACCTTTAAACGTTTACATACCACCTGCCTGCTGTACCGACACATAGCAGGTAAACAAGCGGGCATTTTGTATGACCCGCATAAACAACAACTTCACTCACGGGAGGTTCACTCAAGCACACGTTTTTCCAGCTTATACTACTAGCTATTCCACCTGCCGAATGTGGATGATACAATCATCGGCGAACGCTCTGTTACTAAACGTTGGTTTGAATGCTACACAGTCGACACAATGTAGAACTAGGACAGGTATGTGTGTGTGCAACAGTTGAAACGACAACAATAAGCACAAACCTGCCAAGTCCCTTGATCCCACTGGAACCCCGAGACAGACACTGTAGTCTGAGTTTCTCCACCGGATCTTCTGTCTTCGCCAGCTGATTCTTGGCCTTGATCTTCAGCTCGTAGTTGTGCCGTGCAGTGGCCATGTTGGACACAGTTGAAGAGACAAAAAACACGAATCAGGAATGGAGTAAGTAAACGCGCCCGACCACCCGTCACGTGAAGACACTACTGTTAGTATTTGTGTAGGGGTACGCTAAACAGACATCCAACCAACCATCCCAGAAAACCGGTTGGGCGGATTTACGTACCGTCACTATGGCAACCAGGTGGTGAACAAAGGATAAACACGGGTGTGACACACAGGTGGGCCGTCCCGCCCTAAACAGAGCACCTTGTTGTTCTGGTTCTTTGTTTTGTTCTCCGAATGTGGAGTCTGTAGTTATTTAGTACACATGTGACATTGTGCAATATGAGCCGACCGTGTCTGTGTAAACGAAGAGCCGTGACTCAACCAAGTTTGTGCTCAGATAACCATGTATTACTAGGAACTGAGAAGCTCCGGCATTTGTGATGCAGCCAAGCGAAGACTAACACCGTCAATAGTGACGACTCTCTCCATATGTCGGCTGAATAAGTGAGTACAACAACTACTGTTTCAAACCATTATCTGTTTAACTTTAAGGTGACATAGAATATAAACATACATAGACTGGAATGAGGGGTACCGAATATCATGTACACTAACATAGTGTTTGGCTGAATGAATTTTTGAAGGGTATGAAATTCTGCTTCTAATTTGCACACAAATGTCCCCTTGCATTGCATTGTATGATCATTCAAAATTTCAAAAAGATAAGGTCAGAGTACAGATAAGCCTTATGTCTGATTTTTTAAAAGTTAACAAGTACAAGTGCGATGTTTATGTTAGAGGTATTCACAGAGACCTTTGCACACTAAGTCATGTTCATGCAGTATGAGCACAGCCAAAATAATAAGTTTTCAGTCTCCCTGTTTCAGGGAGCAGAGGCCAGTTAACTCTTGTCCTGCTGAGAACTTTTTGCCAATTTAACCCCCCTAACTAAGCTGGATCCGGATGATTAATCAGATCAGTAAAACTTTACCTATTCTGTGCTGCTGCTGCAGATCTACTTCCCCAATCCATGCGTTTTGCTGCGGTATGCCGCATTTAAGTGAGAATTGTCCCAAGCCCATAGGGATACTGGACTGACATACACATACAGGCGTTATATATGTCCAACCCGTATACAGCCTCAATAGGACAAGGGTTAAATACTATTTTGCCTTTCTATATCTGCTTGGAGATTATATGTGTTAACTGTGTAGTAGAATCTCTCATTAGGTTACTCAGTTTCGGATTGCGAGTGTAGTCATCATCATATCTTGTGATGAAGCGTAGTGAAAAAGTATAATTATCTACAATGTACAAATTTTATATGGTGTATGCTCGACAGATTTGCTCCATGGACTTAATCTTTAAGACTACTAGTATTTCAGTTTTATCAAAACTATCGATTGATGAAAAAGTCACAAAAATCAATATTTTAAAACTGATAAGACTCAGAGTGAGTTAACTTTATTTAGGTACATTCCTTGACAAGGCATTGGTATCACATCATCCGCATATCAAAGCATATCTTCCGGTAAATTGTCTTAAAGATTTCATGAAATTGTTTTTTGCGACTCGATAGCTTTATTCTTTGTTCAGTTGATACAGTACTGGCTTCTACTTGCATCTAAAAGTCGACTAATTTTCCGTCCCATAATACCCGCCGTAACTAATAAGAAAAAAACACACGCCTGGAAGTCTGGAGATAAAACGTGTTCAAGAAGTAGTAGTGCAAGAAATCTACACATGTCGATGTAAAAGACGTCAGAAGTTGGACTGCTTTGCTCATGCATTTGATTAACAAATGCATTGAGTTAAGAAAACGTGTTATTTTATAGATACCGCATTTCCTGGGTTTAAGTGTGACCGCGGTTTTATATGGCTTTTAATATAAAGAAAACTCCCGGATTCGATGCTTGTATGTAATGTATCGACATCACTGTGTTCACTTTCAACTGTTTAATTGTTCACTTAAACAAACTTAAATTGCCCTGCATGGTCATGTGACAACAATACATGTATATCAACATCATAAACTAAATAACATTACAACACTTTGAATATTCATGGTTCCTTTTTGCACTTACAGTTGAGCATCTACTTCATTTATCCCACAACATTAATGTTCCTTTTCTGAAGCTAAACTTAACTGAACACATTTCCTGGAAAAACTGCATTTTCCAAACACGTTACAAATGACATTATCTGTACTGAAACCATAATTATCTTATCTGTATGTTGTTGTTGCACCTTGTCATTACCGTACGCATTAGTTTCTAGGAATTCCATTACAGTACTGTTTAATGTATTGCGCTGTTTGATGTGTTTGGCAGTACATGATGATGAAGGGCATGAAGGACTGGATCTATGAACAAGTACTTTTGAAAAAATAACGGCCATGACGAACAGATGGTCAAAACAAGAAAATTCTATCGATAGGAAACAGCTAGACTGCGTTCCGATGTTCAAATGAAACAAAGTCTCACAAGTTTTCGGCCGTTCGCACATTATCTTTCAGCAAGTCCAAATGACCAATCACCACGTGACATGTGACACGTGACACTGCTGTTGGTCATTTCAACCAGATGAAGGCTAAAGCGTAGCTTTAGAAGGCAGTCTAGCTGTTTAGAATATCGACGGACTTTCAAGGTCAATTCTAACTGTCAACCCCTCAAATCTTCCAGGCGTTCCGCATCATGAGATTGAAGTAGGCTTCGTTGTCGATGGAAGCGCTGATGCCTGCGTAGTAGTTCAGGAACTCTTCCTCTGTGACCTGTAGTGGGAAGGGGGTCGTATCGAGTTAGATTTGAAACACTTTGATAACAAGAAAACACGTTTTGAGTGGTAGGTTGAAATTGAGTGAATATAGTAGAAAGGCATGTACAGCTTTTGTATACGGTTAATTTGATAAATTTCAAACGCTTGGGTAATAAATTGCGGAAACAGTTTTAGATGATTTCGTTTACCCTGCATCCCATTGAACGCCCCATTGGCATTTATTTTACGTGTTTTATGTATAATGTTGGATTCGTGACTGCGATAACAACAAAAATAAATGACGATGATAGAAATTAATGTTGACTTACTTTTCCATCCTTATTGGGCTGGCCGCCTTCGAAGGTTTTGAGAAACTCCTCAAAACACTGAGCTTCTGTCAACTCCCCGTTCTTGTACTTGGGGTGCTCCCGGACATTGTAGACTCCCTTCAAGTCTTGAGCCGTAATCACACCGTCCCCAGACTTGTCCGCCTTCTTAAAAGCCTCCTTGACGATGTTTTGTCTTGCCTCTGACATATTTGACTGGAAACCAAGCACATTTCGGTCATTACAGAGAAATATTAAATGAAGGAGCCGGGCAAATCTAGTCTCCAAGCATATGGTGAGCCTGGACCAAGCTTGATTTAAGCTTTTCATATCTTTGTATTGGTATGTCTTCCTGTCAAAAAAGGTACACTACTAAAAATACATACTATAGATGTGCAAATACAAAAAAGAGACTAAGCTAGCAGGATCCAACATCATCAAAACAGCGCTCAATGGCAATCAAAGTTATTGCAGGTGTGCTACGCTTTGGGACGTTACACTAAGGGCAACGTCCATACTTGAACTGCAGTTCGTTTTTACCCGCTAGAGGTCTCCCCAGTGCGACATTTCCGCTTATTTGCTTTGCGTGTGCACATGCAATGCATGATTAAAGCACTCACCCGAATGCCTACGAGGAACTCGTCGAAGTTGAGAGTTCCGCCTCCATCTTTGTCGAATTGGACGAAAATCTCCTGTAGCTCGTCATCGGTGAGTTTCAGACCGTAGTCTTCACAGCCAGTCTTAAACTCGTCAAAGTTCAGGCTACGGCTCCCATCATCGTCCATGATGCGAAACGTCCTAAATACAAGAATAGAAAACAATACAAGATATGGGAATGTTTTAGGTGATTTGCACTAGCGAGACAAATAGACTACACGAAAGGTTGAACTCTATTTTTCTTATAACTAGCTTATGCCATAAGAGCGCAGTGTGTGACAGAATCAAAAAACCACCAGCCGCATTTTTTGTAGGATAAACATAAAGTTTCAAAGTATTGAAATGTTATTATTATTGCTCTATGTATGATATGTGTACCTTGTGTTTGAAAAATCAATAAAAAGTTGTTGTTTTTTTAATAAAAAAAAATAAAAAGTATTGAAATGTTAATACAAATGGTCGATGAACAAAACTAAACGTGTGACGTCACGGGGCATATATTCATCATTTTTGACGTGAAGGATAAGTTATATCTAATTGTATATGCACATTTTATCCTCAATTTTTAACATTGGCTTAACAACGAGTTATTTTAAATAAAAACACTTTATTTCTAACTGACCACCTTCAAACAGAACAAAGTCGCCATTATCTGGTTTCATCAACTTTTCGGCGTTTCCTATTTCACGTCCCTGTGGGAAATTTTCCTGCCTCATTTTGTGGAAAGTAATCAAATTAGCTCCTGGTGCGCCGATTGAAAATTAGGCCGGCCACACACTTTCTAGTCTCGGGAGAATTGTGTTCTGTAACGTATGTTCAGATAGTTCAAAATTGGCCCTCCTTGATACGTTTAACCGTCTCCAGTAAAGTTAACAGTCTTACTCAAAATCAGACTCTCTGTTGGCAGAGTGATGTTGAGGTAAGCTATAAGTTTGTAACCAAGTAATTATCGTTGGGACGTCAGCCCTTATTAGATATTTTAAGAACCGGACAAACCGGCTCCATGAAATGCTACTAAGCTGTAAAATCCTTCTGTAAGCTGCTCCATTGTGATAGGCTTAAACACAGTTGGTCACAGGGGACATGGGGATATGAATGATATTCATCATCACCTTGTCTGCCCTTTATGTTTTCTTCGATTTTTTTTTTACTTTTTAGCTTTAAGTATACACCATGCTACATTTACTGTAATAGCGCCACATACAGTCCCAAAGCGCACAATGTGCCTCTCTCATGTAATGTATTTGGATGTAGGTATGCTTTCTGTTCTTGGCAATCTTGCATTTTTGTGGTTTAGATAATTGTATTTTTAACCATCCCCGCGGCCGAAATTTGAGACTACTGTTTGTGGTCAAGAGGCGCACATTCGACAACAAACGACATTTACGTTTTGGTATTCAAGCCACGGAATTACTAGTATCGAGGGGTCAGATATCTGATATACGACAACGTTGTTTAGTATACTTTCCAAGTGGTTCATGTTGCACGATGATCCAATACGTCTATATAGGTACAAGATGCCAATGTAAATGAGTTTGCCTCGCGAGCTCGACATCTAGAATGAAACTGACAATTGCAGCAGCTCATCGGAGCAGAATTCACAGTAAACAGTGGTATCCAGGCTGTTTCTAATACGTATTCAGGAGCAGTGGATACTTCATTTAATACAGAAGCGCCTGCCTCGCGTTTGCTAATTTTGCCCCCTTTGTTATGACGACTGAGATGTTAACGTTATTAATAATTTACCGCACTTCATGGAGGGCGCACGCCAAGCATACCGGGCGGACAATGGTTAGTTACGGGCATTGGGAGCGTCTGTAATTACATTATGCCGCTACTGTTGGTAGAGAGGTGCGGGAGGGGTAGCTTTGGTCAGGTCCCACCGGAAAACAAGACCCGGCGTATATGTCTTTTCTCCCATTTTCTACACGTTTCAAGCCAATATTTCATTTCTATCCGTCAGTTACCGGTATATGTACCGTACATACACGCGAACATGGTATGCTTAACAAATTACATGGTTCCTTTCCCAGACATTTATCTCGTACTATGTAGGTTTTGTATCTATGATTGAACGGTAACCAAGGGACCACCAAGCTTTGACCACGCCCAGTGAGAGGCCGAATCTTTTCCACCCTGTAGCCGTCTTGCTTATTGGGCGACAAAAAGCAGATACTATCATCTAGAAGCTTGTAAGACGACATTTTTTGGCCAGTTGATGCACACACGTACGGATACGTGACTTCAGCAGTGCTAACGATTTAACATAAACGGTATCAATATTGAGAAGGACGCAGCAACAAAACTGCCGGTAAGAAGACGCCGAACTTACCTGCCAAGACCTTTAATGCCGCTGGCACCACGTTTGAGACATTGCTGTCGTAGCTTGTCCATGGGGCTGGCCATCTTGCTAAACAACAGGGGCGTATACTGTTCCGAACACAAGACTAACACAACACGACTACCTGTTCCGCAGGATATATGAGGTCTAGCACCAAGGCTTGTCATTGGTCACCTGCCTTGATGACGTCAGGTTCAGGATGAGGTAACGCCCACAGCGTTATTCTTAAGGGAAAAACATCTGCAGGAAACACTAGCTGGGTGTGTTTGTGTTATGACGACGGGGTCTTAAAACAAAAGGATGTCATGAATATAGCTAGGCTGCGATATTTAAGGAAATTATAGACAATTAAAGACAACGTATTGTCTGTGTTCTAAAATGTTAGACAACTTATGTTAATTAAACCGTCCCCTGACGCTGATCAATATGTTAAATACTACACAAATTGTGACAATTTAGGTAATTTGGGAGCAGACAAATTGTTTTATTGACTTAGCTACAGCATATATTACAGATATACAAATCGGAATACTGTGAGACCAAAACTTATAACATTGTCTTCAGCCTACTACTGTCAAAAGTTTTCTTCTAAAGTTTTATCTGCCAAGGGGTAGGGTAATTTCTTACTATCCCTGAACATATGTTTCTTTCCCTTTTTCTAATGAGGCTTTTGTTTTCCAATTGATAATTTTCTCTGAAGTATGTTACAAAAATGTATTTTGTCCCTCATCCAATAAAACATGCAAGTAGCCAAGCTATAGTTTTCTACTGGCTTATAATGGTATCAAAGCCATGATCCCACATTCATTTCATTACAACTTGAATTGTCATGTAAAGGATTTTTTACATTCATTCAAGCACAAGCTAAAAAGACCAAACAAAGATTCACAAATCAGCACAGTAATCTACAGTATGACTTATGTACTAAATAGCAATGTCACAGGTGAATAAATGTCACAAGTGTTTTAGACTGCCTTATACATTAAAACTATAGAGAAGTGTTTAACATCATGCTTCATTTACTACATTGGTCATACCAACTCACAGCGATTAATCTTGAACCCTTACATGTTTCCCCCCCCCCCCATTTTCTAATGGAATGGCTCAATATCTGATATCTTTTACGTACCATTTCAACAGTTCCACTTCACAAATAGGAAACAGAACATAGAAATTCTTTGTCAACTAGGATAAAACTTTCCATGGAAATCATCAAAGATAAAATACATGTATGTACATTTAAAATTCTACTATAATCATAACTAGAAATAAGCAACTTAAAATAGCTAAATAGCCTCTCTCATGACAGTTTACCTTGTCTGAAGAGAAGTTTGCACATGATAATCACTAGCAGAGAGAACTGAAATTATTCCCTCTACAGTCTTATAGTACTACCACTAACACATATAGTACTGTACATATCACTTTATGTACAGTAATTAATCAGGGACTTAGACTTTTATGCATTCTGATCAATGCAACTGGCCAAAATTTCAGAATCTATAACATTATTAGAACAATTTGTATGTGTTATACAGTACAATTTTACTCACAATTTTACTCACAATTCTGTCCTAAGGAATTATTTTGGAATCTTGTACATGGGTAAAAGACCTGTTTTCATCCTGTCAGCTGCACTTTGACATTTTTGCACAAAAGTTTTCATAATTTCCAGGCATTCCTCATCATAAGACAGAAGTACACGTCAGTGTCGATCGACGCGCTCACTCCTGCGTAGTAGTTGAAGAATTCGTCATGGGTGACCTGCATGAGCGCGGCGAAAAAAAGAGTTCATTAGAAATATACTTGAGAAAATATAACACACAGTCATACACCTGTCAATGTAAAACTAATGCAGTTGGTGTGTTATCCTGATTACACTATACTACAATTCATACTAGAAAAGTACTTAGACTACATGAAATATTACGTATTAGACTGGCCTACAGATTTTCTTGCACAGACGCTGCTAGGAGTTTCAAAGCGTTTTTACTACTGAGCAACTTTGGCAAAAACTTTGCCTGATTTGGCATTCTTCTAGGCTAGTGCATGCTATAGTCCCCAGACTGCAGTTTAGAGAGAAAAGGTAGAGGGAGAAAAGTAATCTCTTCCTTTACCCCTTCCCCCTAGGAATTACATTGACAGGTGCTGCCTGAGTCAAGTGATCATCTTCAATACCAGAATTAAACCTGGTCAATGTTACATGTATTAACACCCTTAACACAAAATATGGTTTAAACACTGCAACAAGTACAAACAATTACACACATACATAAAACACATCTGGATAATGTACTAGTTATGAATAACTCTTTGAAAGATTGGTAGGAAGAATTTGAATGTATGCCACCATTTGTTGTAAAAAGTGACATACATTCTAAATGTATAAAACCTTTTTCAACAAACAGTGTTTAGAACTTGTGTTGTGAGATTTTTTGGTAGAAATGCAGGATTAAACAAAATGTTATACTGTATATGTCAAGTCCGTTCTGCTTTCAGCCCCACTGTCATCAGTCCTAGGAAAAACCCAACATTTGGTTACTTGTGTACAGGATAGGGGAGCATAACTGATTCACAGAAACAAACACACACTAGACAGCAAACATGTAGAAATGTTAGCTGAGGTTATACACACACCGTGACAGTATGTAAAGTAAAATGCTCATCCAATCCACAACTAGATCGACACAGCACGATTTCTACATTTCTAAAAGCAGCTTTTTGAAAACAAAAACGGTTCTAATACTAGCATGCCAAAGGAGCAAACCTCCAATGGTGTGCTTCTACTTTTTTCAGATTTTTCAAGTTCTGATCTACAATGATTTTTGTTTGCAAACTGAAAATCTACCGGCATGTCAAAGGTCTAAACTTCCCAAGACATGCCATCTAACTTTTGTCAAGAAAAAAAGCGGCTACTTTTCATTGCACACACTTGCTACACTGCCGATCTACGGAAACACGTATCGCGGCAGCCTGGCTCGGCACACGATCCCCTGCGGTACCCAGGGATGTGGGACAGACATCCGTAGGTACGGCAGAACGGATCCAGGGGACAGCGAGCGCTGTGCCGAGCCAGGCTGGCGTAATGACGCACATGACGGATTGAATGCGTCAATGTCTACCCTACAAGCCACCAACCCGATCATAGCTTCCATGCGTTCCTCATCATAAGAATGAAGTAGGCGTCGTTATCTATTGATGCGCTGACTCCAGCATAGTAGTTGAAAAACTCGTCATGGTTCACCTAGAGAGGGAATATGATTGACAGCAGGGGGAGGAGTTACATGATGAAGAGTTGCTGATTGGGGGAGAATGTGAAAGATTTGCCTCTTTTGGAGAAACATGAAAAAACAGATGTGATGTGTGAAATGAAAGATAAACAAGGTGAAGATAAAGATAAGAGAACACACACACACAAGGGAGGGGTTTGAAATAAAGAAACTACATGGATATTGTTTTTAGATATCATCCTAAATATTTAGCTACATGGTATAGATGTAAGTATACAAAATAAAGAACACAATGTTACAAAAATGCTTTAGCATAACACTTTGAGACTTTTTGACATTCCATGTAGAAAGATCAGTAGGGGATGCAGTTTTGCACATGCCCATTTGATTTCCTCCCTCAACTGATTTAGTTTCTTTAATTGTTCCACTGCTCTTCCACCATGATGACAGTGACATTTAAAAACTGGTATAGCCTGAATGAAAGGAATTATGCATACTACATTTGTATTGTGAAGCAGTCGGATTGGTATATGTATAGGTACAAAACTTTGAAAATTTAAGATACGGCTTCAAAAGAGTGTTCCGTGTTTGGGGAGAGAATGCGTGCAGTGTTTGCACAGAGAGAGCACAGGGTTCTGGCCACATTGTAACAAAATAAACTTGGAGTTTGCCGTAGTGAATGTACCAATCATGCCAAGGCTGGTAATGTACTTCAAGCAAAGCATGGCACAAAAATGAATACACTGTGTGTGGAACAAGCACACAACAAACTATACCCTACAAGAAAGAAGCATGAGTTATTGCTGAAGTTCAACTATTGCAGGCTTGCAGCTGTGGAAGAAAGCCTTAAGCAAGACATTTCTAATGATATGGAGATAAATGAAATGTTAGTTCAAAAGCTGATGTAGAAGTACAAAGATGTGAGGTGAAACTACTGAGAAAAAAGCCTGTAGTTATTCTGAAATGGAAGCTCTAACAGCAAGTTAATGAAACTGAAACTGTTAATTGGAATGATGTTAGTGAAAGAAACTAGCTAAATAAGATGATTGCTTTGACAATGAGGGAAAGAAACATGAACTGTAAAAGGAGGTCATTGCATGTTACATGTATAAACTTTAACATTCATTAATGGCAAAGACAAGAACAACAATTTATTAGTTTGTGTTACTACTAGTGCTACTGGTGGATAAAATGGTTTAATGGCTTGCATGCAAAGATGCATAGAACAGTGTCATATTTCATCCTACTCTATACATGCATGGTGTACATGTACATCATACTACACACACTTTGATAGCATGCATGAAAACCCTACATTACACAACACTACTAGTACATGTACTAATATATGTACTTCTCCTGTGTGCATGTACTAGTCATACCACAACACCACACACAATTGTATACTGGTACACTACACTACACACACTCATATTTATGGAATGTCAGTATATACAACATACACAGAAAAACCAGAGGTTACATACACAACACAGTGAGTCTGAAATCAGTAAGTGCTACAGACTATACTACTGACACAGTCTGAAGAACAGAGAAAAAGAAAATTAAGACCTTCTAAAACATACAACTACTACAGAGTACAATGAGCATTATCACATCAAGAGTTGCATTTCACTTACATTCACAGTCAGATAAAACATACCAATGACTGTGAACCCTTTCTTTGAACTACAAAAATTTCTGGTAGTCAGAATTTTCTGTCTTCTTGTACTCTGTAGTTAGTGTGATACCAAGTAGATGTGTAGACAGAAATCATATGATATTAAATCTAAAATGGCTGACCCACCTTTTTGTGTGTCTTACACTAGTTAAAGGCACACAATCCATGTGCCAAACCAATCTAACTTGAATGATCCTTGGATATTTTCATGTGGAAATTTAGCAAGAGGACATCATAACAACTGACTGTTTTCATGTTGATATTCCAATTCATATCTTTAAGTCCAAGAACCAAGTATGAAATTGGTATGGCCATACAGGGCGGAGTCAGCCATGTTGACAAGGCTACAAGGTTTAGTGTTGCACACAAACTTACAGTCCCATCCAAGTTCTCATCAAAACTCTTGAGGAACTCCCCAAACACTTGGTCCTCTGTCCACTCCCCACTCTTGTATTTGGGGTGGTGTTTACAGTTGTAGACTCCCTTCAGGTCAGCGATAGTGATGACATTGTCTCCTGTCTTGTCCAGTTTGTTGAAGGCTTGCATGATGACCTCTTTCCTAGCTTTGGACATGGGGGGCTGGACAGGAAAAGTAGTGACCATTACATTCAAGAATAACCAAACCATTTCATTTTCTTGTTTATTTCTTGCTTACTCTGAACATACTTGACTTGAGTCAACTTACAGATGTGCCCTATGTGGTAGAGACTGCCATTCTCATATAGGACTGTTAAGTCATAGTCAAAGATGTAGGGCTGATATCAATTAGGATTTTACCATGGTCAATATTGACGGAAGGAGGCCATATACTGTATACATCATAAGCTTACTTGAAGCAAAATTGAAAACAACAATCTTTATGAAAATTGAGACTAGATGTAACAGAAACTTTGATACCCATCTATTTACTATTTTTGTTTCAATCCCCAGATCCATCCATTTGATGATGCTGACTACATAACACAACAACTACTGATTCAAACTCACCCTGAGATTTAGAAGAAATTCGTCGAAGTCGATGGCACCGCTGCCATCTTTGTCGAAGTGACCAAACATGGTCTGCACCTCGCCAGGCTCAAGGGAAAGGCCGTAGTCCCGCAGGCCCTTCTTGAACTCGGCAAAGTCCAGCTTCCTGTTGGCGTCATCGTCCATGATTCTGAACACTCTGGGGGAGCAAACAATAATTTGACTTTTATTGGCTTCATGTTGAAAATATGATGTCACATCATGTGTTCAAAACAGGAATATTAAGTCAATCAGTGTGGTATAATCAACATTTATGTCTACTTTCAACATGTGTATATGTCACAAGTGATATCATGGACACATCATTGTGCTGCACATCATAGAAGATGACAAATGATGATTGTGCCTCAGAGTTCTTTAATACTTCTTTACATGGCATAAACAGATGTTACAAGTGCCAGCTGTTTGTGGCATATCAAACCTCATTCGATGAGTTGAGTACCTGTGACCGTACCTGAAAGAACCTGATATCTTGTCCATTTTCAACCAACTGCTTACACAAAGTCGGCTATGTCTTTTAATATAACTAGATTTTTCTTTGTATAAACGATTACTTTGGCTAAAACGCAATCACTGAACGTACATGTAGGCTAAAAAGTAATCACTGACTGAGTGACTACTGGTACTACATCTTCTCCGAATCTAACGTTAACTATGGTGTTAAAAAAATGTATAAAGTAGCCTCCAGATTAAAAAAACAAAAGAATGCTGTGTCAAGTGGAAAAATTGAGTTGGTGATATCACTGATTAAAACAACAACACATCATATGAGTAAAGTTCAACATGTCCTATAAAACTAGATAGATAATTTACTGTGGTTGTTTTACCTTCCCAAGCCCTTGATCCCAGATGACCCACGTGACAGACACTGTAGTCTCAGCAACTCACATGGGTCTTTACACGTCCTGAGCTGTTGTTTCGCCTTCTGTCTCATCTCGTAATCATGTCTCGCCGTTCCTGCCATCTCGAACCTAAAAAAAACTCACCAAATCTGAAATTTGTACAAAGAGATGTTGCGTCTTTTTTTAGATGATGATATATTTATCCGAACTTTACTTCAGTTTCCAGTTGAAAATAAAAAGTTAGCAACCCTCAATATAATCAGTAATTGTCCAGAATATAGATTACGATTCTACACGTTATAAAAACAAATGGATATGACAAAAGAGTACAAAGTGTACCACTGAAATGTCTTTTCCGCTTTTCCTGATCGATCTTTCGCTGCAAAACAATCCCCGTTACTTTCAAAATGGCGGCGCAGAAGTTACCGCAAGCAAACGGAACGAAGAAATAATGTTTCTATTTTCCCTCAATAGGTGAAAAAATCTGAATATATTGTCCTTAGATGCAATATAAATATTATTTACGTTTTTAGGGGTAGTATTTCTGACAGTTTATAGTTGTTACCATATAAATACAGTTTATTGTCATTATTGCGATCCCATGCGTTGTTTCCAAGAGCATTTGATCACGTGATGCAATGTATCAAATATTTTGTTGTCATGACAACCATAGGCAAGTCTCGCGAGAACAGCAAGAACATTTAACCTTTAACCTTCCGGGTTTGAAGGCGATAAAACCACATTCATTCAACAAAGTAAAAACAAAGCGTGAAACTCAAATCTGAAATATGAATTATACTTAAATCATGTATCACATGAAAAATTAACTTTTCAGACTGGATATTGCACTAAAATGACTCAAAGTAACAATTAAACTTAGATATCTATCTTTAACATGTCTAAATTAGTGATTTGCTGCCCTCTGCCCAACTAGTTTTGAGTACTCACGTGCTGCTATATTTAGTTCACAACGTTTTTATACCAACAAGAGTATCGTCGTTGCAGAACTGCACTCACTGAAGCTACCCAAAGGTCCTGGCCTTGTGAGAATAAAAGATGGAAGCCAAATCAGCGCCAAGGAAAATAAAGGTAACGTCTGCGGCTATATGGAGCTCCTTGCTCCTACCAAACCGAAGAACTCTACTCTACTCTACTCTTTAATTACAAGCGTAGCATCATCGTGATAATTTCCTGTCAACATAATTTTAAATATCAAGACAGGCCTCCTTGGCCTTTGATAATAGATAGAACAAAGAGCATTTTCATATCAACAGTTGATAAAACGCTCTTTGGATAGAGCTATCATACATGTCGGGTTTACGGAAAAGGCTGGGCTGTCTACCTGGTCTGTCTACATGGGCTGTCTACCTGGGCTGGCTATCACGTCAGGCTACTTGGACCTACGAAAGCCCATTGGGACAAAAGCTATGTTAGCAGTAGGGGTTGTTTGAAGGATCTGTCACGGTGAACCATATCCAGTTGCTTGAGTAACTACTTTTTGGTGGATCTGTGTGTTATTATGTGAATGAGCTATGTGAAGTGGCAGTGTGTGAAGGAGCTGTATGTGAAGTAGCTGTGTTTGAAGGAGTTGTGTATGCTACATAACCCAGAGGTTCTGGGTTCGAATCTGTTGATATGCCACTGATCTTGTGCGCTTGGGAAGGGCTCTTAACACGACTTTCCTCCCTTCACTAGGGTAGAGAAAAGAGTACCTAGCTTCGGTAAGGGCCCTCCCTCAGATAGGGCAAAGAACCCACCACACTTACGGAAAAGACTAGGGGTCCTTCCTTCCCAGTGTAAGTGGTTCAAAACCTTAAGTCCTATGGCCACACCTGGGGTAATTGCTGTCGTATTGAGGTCACCTGAGTTAGCACCGAATGGCAGCAGTTCCAGACCCTCTAGCAACGATTATTTTAAGCTCCTCACAATTCAATTGTCGATCCTTATGTATGGCGCAGAAGCCTGGACCATGACAGCCACTAAAGAAAGGCTCCTGGACGCCTTTGACCAACTAGCCACCAGTCTTAATGTAAGTAGGGCAAAATGAACTTCACTGTGTTTTATACTTTTTGTGTATTATTTGGTAGGGCTAAAGTTAGGTTGTTGTTTTGATTAGTGCCACAGAGCTGTAGCAAGAGTGTGAAGTGTGGAGATTTGCATTTTGATTAGTGTCGTATGCAAACGAACGTTCGTCTCCTCTAGTGCCAGGTGTAATTGTTTCACACCAAAGCCATAGACAGAACTAACAGATAGATGGCAGTCGCTCAGCCTTTGATATCTTGAACAACAAAGGGACTTCAAAAACATTGTCACCTCTATAATATGTATGAATATGTGAATTTGGATGAATAAACAGGACAAGCTTGCTGGTGGGGAGAAAGAGAGATCAGTTGTGTCAGTCGTGCGTGGAGTGCAGACACGAGGATGTAGCTCCCCAGCAAGCAGTCCGTGTGTGTGCGGAAAATGGCCTGTGTCTCTGCGTGTTGTTCTTCCCTTCAGTCTTAGACTCTCGGCAGCAATTCCAAATAAGAACCCGGGGCCACAACATCTGCCCCCTTTCTTACATTAAGACTAATCCAATCAGCCGATAAGTCGTGTTAATACTATAGCCCTTCCCAAGGGCACAAGATCGCTGGCATATCAACTGATTTGAACCCAGAACCTCTGGGTTATGTAACACGCACAATAGTTTCACACATAGCTTCTTTATTGAGTACAAACAATCCCTACTGCTAAAACAGCTTTTGTCCCAATGGGCTTTCGTAGGTCCAAGTAGCCTGACGTGATAGCCAGCCCAGGTAGACAGCCCAGGTAGACAGCCCAGGTAGACAGGCCAGCCTTTTCCGTAAACCCCATACATGTCATAAGATTCATTTGCTAATTGCTTCCAATTGCAGGCCTTTGTTTTTGATTTCACGAGCAGCATTGATCGAGATTTCTATTATAACGTTATTGTGAGATTTCCCATGGATTTTCACACCCCTGGTATCTTAATGTTTTGAATTTGAATTTCTATATTTCGCCAAAAGTGAGAGTTGAGACATTTGGACCTTTGCGATGGCCACTAATGAAGATTAAGATACGACATTAAGATTTGTTAACTTTGAAACAGAAGGGGCGAGTATGAACAGTCCCAAGATTTGAACCCGTGCAGAACCCAGGCCGTCAGCTCACAAGCCTAACGCTGATAACCACTACACCAATAGGCAAGACCATTTGGCATGGTCAGTTTGGCGACGCACACTTTTAGTTTTACAACTTTTTTCAGATCGGCATTATTGGAGGTTCAGGACTGGACAACCCAGATATCCTGGACAACAGGAGAGAGAAGCATGTGGACACGCCCTATGGAAAGGTCAGAGGTCAATATACATTATGAGATACTTTCCAACATTTTTCACACAGTGCTAAGACTGACACTATTTATTCATGACATCTGAAAACTGACAGGCTTCTTGTTCTTGGATCAAGAGGAGTTAGTTGATGAATTTAGGCAAGGAGGTTACTCTAGAATACACTCTGGTAGTGCGAACAGTGACACATTCTTGGACACATCATCAGAGATATATAACCTCCTTGATTTAGGGGACTCTGATTCAAGAGGAAAGAGCAAAGTGTAGTGTTGTATATACCTGGTAGTGTAGATGTAAAAGCCTAGGACAAACTTAAATGAATGGAAAATGGTTCATGAATCTACCATAAATCTACACCTATAGTTGTTAATCAAGGATGTTATGTAACGTCCTTGGTTAAATCATATTACAATGTATATGAAATGTTTTATTACCACTGACTGCTATAAGCCTAAAAAAAGCTGTAATTCTGGCAAATCAATGTGCCAAAGTATGCAAACAGCAGATATACAGTAGCAACAGAATAGCTTTTCACACAAATGAAATAAACCATTGATATTTGTAACAGCCGTCTGATGCCCTGATCCTGGGTGATGTCGGAGGTGTGGAATGTGTCCTTCTGGCCAGGTGAGATAAACTCTTTGGGAAATGCTGTAATTGCTGAAATTGAAGAATATCTCCAAGGAGGTAATGTTTATATCAGCATTTGTTGCTGTGCATTGTTGGTAGGTTGGTTAACACTATAGATAACAGGATACATGTAATTTAAAAAGCTATGGATATATTATGTGACTTTTTGTTGACAGGGGGAAAAAATTCGTAAAGAGCAGTACAGTAGTAGTAGTATCCAGTATTAGTATTTGATTATACTGCTGCTGGGGTCCCTGACACAGGAGTAGGCAGCAGTCTCCTAGTCTACAGCATTGATAGTATTCCATTCTTATAATCTCTTAAAAGTTGTCATCCATAGTATATACATTGTGAAGCGTGTTTTTGAACATGATTTCAGGCATGGGCGAGGCCACACTGTCATGCCTACCAACATAAACTTCCGAGCCAATGTCCACGCCCTGAAGGCTGAGGGCTGTACTCACCTGATCGTCTCTACAGCCTGCGGGTCGCTCAGGTACGTGCTTTGTGTTCAGTGATGTGTTTCACAGTTGAGGAGAGGACTTTTTCATTTGAGCTGAACTATATGTACCTTGGAAACCAGACTTACCCAGGGCTGGCAGAGAATCTGTTCGGCAGCTAATACTACTAGTTAGGCCAGCAAACACTCCCTGCATGACAAATCCCTGGTGTGCTTATCTAAGGTCCTCGAAAAAACCTGCCTTAGCTGCCAAACAGATTCTGTGCCAGCCCTGGCTAAAAGGCTGGTTTCCAGGGTAAAGTTTGATAAAGGTTAGACATCTTAGTAGCTGCATTATGCAAATTAAATCAAACAACCAAATAAGGTCTCTAACAGAATCAGACGCTTCAGAAAACATCTGACTATATGAATGATTTGTATAATTTATTGTACACTTAGATGTCTAATCTAATTTAATGTTGTACTTGTCTCTCACTTTATCAGTTTCAGGAATTGTTTTTTTGGAAGTTTATTGTGTTATTCCTCACATGCAAACTTAGGTGTTGTGTGGAGCTACATTGCAGATTTATCTACTCCCTTTGTTTTTATTTATTTATTTATCCCTTTATCTTACCCCAGAGAAGACATCCATCCAGGAGACATGGTCATCCTGGACCAGTTCATTGATCGGACAACGAAACGTGCCACAACATTTTACGACGGCAACCCTGGCAGTCCTCTGGGTGTGTGTCACCTTCCGATGGACACACCTTTCTGTCCTCACACCAGAAAAGTAGGTCCTCTGTAAACTTGAACTAAGTTAGTTAGTTAAAGTCCTTCCCGCACCAGATGGTGCATAGGGCAACGCCCTTCTCTGTTTCAGTATTCCTGGGCCACACAACTTTGTTTAATCACTACAGCAGGGGACTAGTCCACTGGTAGTGGTGTGTGTTCAACTTCCATACTCTCTTCTGAATGCTGAGTACTAAGCAGAGAAAACAGTACGAACCATTTTTAATGTCTTGGGTATGACTCAGCCAGGATTGAACTCATGACCAACCAAATGCACACAATATTCCACGGGGATTTTTGGTATGTTTTATTATCCATGTTGTTTTTCTCCATCCAGATACTGATTGATGTTTGCAAGGAGTTGGAAATCAGGCACCATGAAAGCGGCACCATGGTCACCATCGAGGGGCCTCGCTTTTCATCGCGTGCGGAGAGCAAGATGTTCCGCATGTGGGGCGGTGATGTCATCAACATGACCACGGTGCCGGAGGTCGCCCTGGCCAAGGAGGCGGGACTGTGCTACGCTGCAGTTGCCATGGCAACAGATTATGATTGTTGGAGGGATGATCCAGGACACCATGTATGTGTATTTTAGCAATGTCTTTGTCATGTCTTTGTTTGGTGTGTGTGTCTGTGTGTGTGTGTGTGTGTGTGTGGATGTGGTATGCGTGCCTGTGTGGATGTATTCATGAAAAGGCTTATGGCCTTGTTCGTATTCAGGGCTCGAAATACTGGGGTTTTGTGCACCCAGGTGCACCCAAAATTGGGGCTGTGCACCCAATTTTTTTCTGTGGGCGCACAGGGTGCACCCAAATATTTTTATAGGCTTATGTATGTTAAGATGTCAGTATACTAAGTAAACACCATATTCTTGACGTCTATGTGTTAGAAAGACAATAAAATGACTGTCATAGTACTTCCGATTTCTGAAGAGCTCCGTTCAAATTACTAGTACTAATTTAGTAGGTTTGGAATTAGGTTATTCTGATATTCTACTTTATCTGATATGGTGCACCGTGCACCCAAAAATATTTTGGTGCACCCAATTTTCTAGGTTGGGTGCACCTATTCCCCAAATGAATTTCGAGCCCTGGTATTCAATATCCAGAAAGCTTGAGTGACATGTGTTTGCTCTGTTCTAGGTGAGTGTTGAGGCTGTGCTGAAGGTGTTTAAGGGCAATGCTGAGAAGGGAGTCCGCATCTTTAAGTCTGCCATTCCCAAGATTGCCCAGCGGGACTGGTCAGCTGTGCTGGAGGAGAACAGGGTAAGGTTACAACTGTCAAAGTTTGAAACTCTCTTGTTGTCTGCAGGCAGTAAGATCTAATGTGGGTATCCATTGTGGGTAGCTCCTAAGCTAACAATATGTCATCCAAAAAATTTCATAGATAAAGAACCAGTGTTTTTATGTTTTGTTGTCTTTTAGATCATGCTGTTATATGTTGTGTTGTGCATTATATTCCAATTATAACGTCAAAAGTCTTACAGATCCAGTTATGCTTGTTTGACGATCATTCATCGATAGCTGTGTAGTGGAAAAGGGGGGTTTACAGTCATGTACCAATAATAGTTCATTTAAATTGTATCACCATATATGGCATTGACTGATCATCAAGATGAATGAATGATGTCATTGGATCTACAGTCATGTTTCTTCATGACAAACTCAGCCTAATACCTAATCACTGATAATAAAGATCTACAAACTGATAAATTTAAATGGTGTGTGGTAGTTATTGAAGCATAATTTAGTGTAAATCATGCTCTGCATATACAATATAGTATTGTTGAATTTGATTTTGATATTGATTTGTATTTGACATGCTCTGCATATGTGCACATTCTCTATTCTATTGAATGAATCAACTTCTAGTAATCAGACCAAGTACAATTAATGAAGTAACAAAATCCCTTCAAATTCCAAAGTAATTTTACGGTGACAGTAAGTAAGAACGTTGGCAGTTTATATGGTCTCTTCCTAGGGTTTTGTCACCAGTTCAGTAATCCAACCTCCGTCAGTAATATCTCCAACCTGCATGCAGGATACGGGTACTAACACTTCAGTACATGGTGCCACAGCAAGGTACTGCTTTGAGCTGCAGAATTGTACCACTGCACTGTGTGATGCTTGTGATACTTCCCTGTTTGCCTATCTAATCTGTGGACAGCCCTACATTCCCACACCTGTATGTGGAAATGTTTTTATTGCACACCTATATATCTTTATAGTTATACATTGCACTTCTTGTGTGGCTTGCATTGATATTCGTATATGCTGTTGAGAGTGTTTCGCTACACCAACAACATTTATTCAGTCCATCATTCGAAAAATCACTTATCTGATATACTTATGTAATTACTTATGAATGAATTGTCAAATAGTGGATAATAGCTGGTTGCAGGTAAGGTTGAAATCAGTTGTTTTTGCTATAGGTTACAATACACTTAAACATTTTCTCCTGTGTTTTTCAGGTGACAGTTTCCAGCTCTATCATGCTGCCACCATCTGAAGGATAACCTAGTCAACAGCAACAGGCTCTGCCTTCATTGTACCTCACTTTAAAAGGTCTTATCTGCCTTGACCAAAGACATCAAGGCATTCTCACTTCACTTCACAATATTTATATAATATGGGAAATTAGAAAGGCTCAGGTCTGTTACATAACTCTGAACCAGAGTTGTTATATGTCTAAATTCTATCAATGTCAACTGACTTCCAAATTGTTGTCTCCCCTTCTGATGGTTTATCTACTGTATCTAGGGCATGGTATTGGAAGGTGGAGTCCAATCTTCTCCTCCCGCTGCCTTTATCTTCTCAACCAAAATCAGGTACTCATTTTTACACCTGAACCTGAGTGAAGGGAGTAAAGATATGTTAATGTGCCTTTCTCAAGGGCACAATATTGGCAGCATGTTAGAGGATTCAAACCAGAACCTCTGGGTCCTGGGGAACAAAACTGTTATGACAACACAACACCACAGAGTATGCCTAAACTAACAGCAATATTAAAGCCAGATATGGTGATAGACTAGACACAGTGTCAAAATAGTTACTATGACTATCAGAGGCAATGAACTGCTAGATTGAACAAAGCAATAATGGCAAACACTGCTCTACAATACACAGTGATTCAGGGAGTCAATAAATCAAATTTCTGCACAATATTCTTATGTAGCAAAACTGCTTTCAAATCAGAAATGGAAATTGCTAACAATGTGTTTTGATTTTAAGTTGTCATTAGTTTAAGTTATCTTTATGTTTCAGTCAAAGTGGGAAAATGCAACTTTATAAGGTGTCTGTTGTGTGGTTATATTACATGTACACATTTATAAGGGAGGTAAAGCTATTAGTTATCAGCTACTCTAGCAAAATTATATCCTCATACAGAAGATAAGGATATTGAGGAAAGCAATAGCAAAATTATACTTTTCATATTACATGTTCAACAAGATTACAAGAGATAATATTCTCTTATTGTGCAAACTTCCAGTTAGTATGGTTGGTATAGTATAGTATGTGTTCATGGATATATTTAACAGATTAAGGTTTTTCATAAGCTTAAGTGGTTTCTGAAGTATTGCTCTTAAAAAGATAAAAGCATAGCAACTTGCATTTCTTTCCTTTTGTTATTGTCATTGCTTGTCTTTCATTAGTTAGTGTTAATCAACAAAATTTGTCAAGTCAACTGATGTTTTAGTATATTACTATACCAGGGACTGTAATGTTACAGTTGTGTGTGAATACCATGAATGAATGAATGCATTGCCAGGGACTGTACAGTTGTGTGTGAATGTCATTCAGTACCAGGGACTGAAATGTTACAGTTGTGTGTGTGAATACCATTCAGTACCAGGGACTGAAATGTTACAGTTGTGTGTGTGAATACCATTCAGTACCAGGGTCTGAAATGTTGCAGTTGTGTGTGTGTGAATACCATTCAGTACCAGGGTCTGAAATGTTGCTGTTGTGTGTGCACATGTGAATACTATTCAGCACAAGGGACTGTAGTGTTACAGTAGTGTGTGTGAATACCATTCAGTACCAGCTATACAGTTGTGTGAGAATGCTGTTCAGTGCCAGGGATTGTGCAGTTGTGTGTGAATGTCATTCAGTGCCGGGCACTGTACAGCTGTGTGTGAATTAAATTTAATGCCATGGACTGTACAATTGTGTGTGAATACCATTCAGTACCAGAGACTGTAATGTTACAGTTGTGTGTCAGTACCATGGGCTGTAAAATGTGTGTTTGTGAATACAGTTCAGTACCAGGGACTGTACATTTGTGTATGAATACAATTCAGTGCCAATGTGTATGTGAATGCCATTCAGTACCAAGGACTGCACTGGGGTATGTGTGTAAATATTACTGTATTCAGTGACAGAGACTTTATAGTTGTATCTGAATACCAATTACTGAACAGACTTCATAATTGTACGACTAGGTAACTTAATAGCAGGCCTATAAATATCATCCAGTGAAATTACTGCTTCCAAGGCTGTATGAATGGTACTGTGTCTTACCTGTATGGTCATTCTGCAGTTTGTCCTTCAGTCAAATGGGGGCGCTTCTACACAGGTAGGAGTGGCTGGGCGTGGCACGTTATCCATGAGAACAATCAACTTTACGGTGATTGCCATCCCGAACCTTTTGGCACATGCGTCATTAGGGCATGCCTGGACATGCCCTCTTTGACCATATTTCCCAACACAAGTCCATCAGCTCTTTTGTGCGGCACTACCAGGTTTGCCACATTGCCAGAAAGGCTGACACAAATAGCTGACAATGCCCCTTTTGGAATGTGATCGTCATCATGTCTATAATGTCTGGTACTGACAAGTCTGGTCTTGCTATGTGTAAATATTAGGATGAGAAGACAGCTCCTGATTTTTGCTTTATGAAAAACGTTTTTGACATACTCTATGTAGAAATTTTGCATCATACTGAACTAGGACGAAACTCACGAAAGACAAATCAACATGATGCTAGACATTTATTCTACTGGATTCTATCATTTTTTAAAGAATATCTTCCCATAAAAATGGTCACCATGTTCTGTCCCTTTCTTGACGTTTTTTTCGTTTTTAGTACTGACATTACTAGTATTCACTTTCTTCTAAGCACGTATCACGAAAAGGTCATGACGTCAACGCACAAATTGGAAAAGGGTAAACGAGCTTTGATTGAGCCAAATTAGCACAAGGATGAAAAGCACATTTACATCGCCTTTAATGGCAAATGTCAGTCAAGGTAAGTGTTTCACACGTACCATTTGTTTGGGGATATTTTCAAATCCAACACAACACAACAGACTGAACAGTATGACGAAGTATTTGAAAACTGTATCACGTCAGTAACTTGGTAGACTTGTATCGGGGCTATTTGCATTGATTTCTTGTCATATGTGTTAGAAAAATGATATGCTGTTTTGTTTGTTTGTTTTTTACTGACCTCCAATCTGTGTCCTGTTGTTTTCTGTCTCGGTGGTGACTTATCACAAACATTGGCGACTAAAGGTGAGCTATTTTAGGTGTCAGGTGTGTTACCTGTCCAGACATGCCCAGGTCCTCTCAGGTGGGTGTTCCTCAGGATTTCTCACCTGTGAGATGCGCTGACTCGTACTCAAGACAGTGTGGAAGATAACGTTTATGTACCCATCTGATAGTTTAAATCAGGAAAGACACAGGACATGATAAAGGATGAAAGCGGTCATCTCTCTTTCTTATTCGCCCACACTCCCCACCAACCCTGCTTCAATATTTATCCCCACGAAAAATGGACATATAGTTGGGTGTGTCTGTCTGTTTGTGTTTCCGGATTTTTATAGTCAGTATAATTCAAGAACTTCTGGATGGATTACGATGATATTTGGACGAAGGTCAATGTCAATTTTGTGCCCCCTGGTATGTGAACTTGGTACTGCAGCAGAAAATTCTCTAGTATGTATTGCGTCTTGATTTGTTCATTGTAAAACAATCTCCCAAACATATCAAAACGTTTACATCATCCTTGTGACGACAATGTATAGCTAGATTACGTTGTATAGGAATGAAGGTTCCAGAATAATCATGACGTATAATCTACCTAAAGTAATGGTGATGAAGGTTTGGCATCCATGTAATAAGATACGCCAAAAATCAGTTACTCAAGCAACTGGATATGATTTTGGGAACGACCAGTCGTTTCCGACAGTATCCACTAAATTTCGTAAGTGACAGACAGTATTCAAAATCATATCCAGTTGCTTGAGTAACTCGTTTTGGTGTACTTAGAGTAACCTCTGCTAATACTATTTCATGAAAACCTGGAAATCAACATCTCATGGCAAAATACACCAGATGATTATCATTTAAACTTTACCGCTTACTTTCTCAGACCATGAGTGATCCGATTACTAAAAATAATGCACTACAAGAGACTCAGACTTTCTAATTCAATAATTTATTAATATACGTCTTTGAATTATGACGAAACATGGCGCATTTGTACATTTTCTATTGAACTATCGTACAGAACATTACAAGTACATGTAATAGTGAATGAGAACGGTATGTACAGTTGTAGTTTGAAGAGCATAGTTATAAATAAAGGAATTGTCTAGCATGCTTGGTGTAATACATATTATCAAGGCATCATCAAAACGACTGATGAACTTAAACAAGATATAAGAAGTGCAACAAAGAACAAGAAACTGTACATATTGCCAAAATGCCATAATTTCAATGATTTATGAACAAAGCAGCGATTACCATGAATGGAATGGATGTAGTTTGATTAACAACTAACATACATGTAACAATTACTGTATCCTTAAGTTTAACATATTCATCATTGTTCAGCTTCTATCACCGGCCAAACCATTATCTGTTGGGGTTGGTTTTGAAGAGGATTGCTCTCTTAATTGCCAGAGAGGAACATTTAGCTATAGATAACGCCGCCTTAAGATTCTAGGGCACTGATAAATTTGAGTGTTGATTTTGTGCCATCAAACCATGATTTTCTCCCCCAGCAAATAATGGTCCGTCCCAAACACAGCAAATTTCGCCCCTCCACTACGAGAGAGAATGGATTCGTCTTTCAAGTGTATTCTTACAAAACAAGAGATTTTCCAGTGTGAGTTTACTTAGAACATGTATACATATGTAGATCAGGAAGGTTGTTCAGGTTTTGTACTTTCTACAGACAAGTAATATTCTATTCCGTTTGTCTATATAACAATCAAACCACACAGTGGTATATAAACAGACAGTTCATTGACGAGGGTGGTACGAAAAAGGGAGACCTAGTGTTGTCGCAATAAGGAACTTGTGCCACTTTCAGACTTGAGATGTGATTTTTTCTTGGTCACGGTTGACTTGAGTCGTGTTGTGCTTTTTCCAAACTTAACAGATGTTGTTTTGGTTTTGTGCTTTTCTATGGCTAAACGGTGAGTATTTTTGGGTTGGGGAGGGGAGTGCTTGGAACCATATGGCAGTGAGACTGAAAGCACCTGCCAACCAGTCTTCATGGTTTACCATGGCGAAAACGAAAGAATTAGACACGGTATAAATTCCATTTTCTGCTTAATTAGTCTGACATAAAAACCCTTTGTCAAACCAAAGACATTACTAGTACATAATGTCTTCGGTCAAACAATACAATGGTTCACTTGAAACGCAGGGAGTTTTTATGGACGTACTTATCTAGTTTCTGTTCCGTCAATTTTGAGGCTTCTACCATACAGTATCCCAAATTGTCGCTCATGTATCCGGTTGCCACTGTTATATCATAATTTCTTCAGACTTGACTAGATTTTGTAATCGTATCCTTCTATTTCACTACTGGTGACCAAAAAAAAATCACAGATCAAGAAAAAAAGCAAGTCTGCCTTCCTATCCAAGAATCCTGAAAGCCCCGGCCATGTAGGTATAGCCGACCGTAACGAATATAAATGCCCCGGTAGAACACGTTGGTAATTGTTAAGAGACTAGGTAAACAAATACGGCGTCCCAGTTCGCACTTTGTAGTCCATCAACTTTCAATTAAGGCTCATAGACCAGCCATTTTACCTCAAACCGAGACGGCTGCCCCATAACTCATGGTGTCAGTCCTTTTATTAGAGCGTGCCTAATTCGATTTTTCGAGGTCCGAAACCTTTCAATGCCGGATGATAACTTAATACGCGGTGCTTTGTGGGCGGTTGGGAAAATATTGTTCCGGTTGGTGTACCATACGATATCCGTGCCCATGCTACTAGCACCCTCTTACTTACCATCTCAAATTCAGTGAACTGTCGGTAGGATTGAGATTTCTTTGTAAAATACGTCTTTGCATCAATTGAGAAGACCTTTGTTTACAGTATCTCGGCTACATTTGTCAAGAAATTGTGACTTTTACTGTAAACTGTCATATTCTAAACATATGATTCTATAATATAGCCTACGATCTGCCAGCAGAGGTGAAATATTATACAAGAAATCTATTCACTAAGGATCTGACTTTGACTGATGCCACAGCCGAACCACTTTTTCAAAATTTGGCCGTTAACTGTCAAGTATAAAGGATGTTTAGAACACTACAAGTGTCCTTGAAGTTGACGTTGCTGATACTGGCCGTTTGCGACACCCTGTGCCGGTGAACTTGACCTGTGCGGCGGAAACTGGTACTTTCCGCGTGTAACACGAGAAACAGGCTGGGAAGGTCGACGTCACTGGAGCGCGGGTAAACAACGGTCGTTATCGGGGGCCAATCGCGAAAGCTGTTTGAAAACAGACCTTCATTTCATGAAAGGGTAACAGTTAATGGGTAGAGTTAGTCTCTACCTGACCGACTACGCTGGCTAGTATAGGGGGGGGGGGGGATTTGCCAGGGGAGTTTTGCTACCAGAGGAGTTGGTCGGTCGGAGGGGATACATGAACATAAGCGTAGACTGACCCCCTGGCCAATTTTCTGATTTTTTGCCGACTTCTACGATCCCCGTACCCCCAGTAGGAAGGCCTAGTGGTGGCTAGGGTAGGGTCTCGATCTAGGGGGCCCACCTCACAACTCCAGACGGACTATAGTAGTGCACTAACCCCGCCCTCCTGACTTCTGTTTTTCTGTTCTTAATTCAGACAAAAAGGTTGGCGGAGTCGGAGTGGGGTAGGATTTACAAACACAGGGGCAGCAGGGTCATTCCTGCCGATAAACACGTTTGTGGAGAAGTCTGTAGAGTAACCTGACCCGGCCTACCCGCACACACGTCTGCCACACGCCACGCCGACAAGACTTGAGAAAGTTTACTTTGTCGCCACATGATTGACCTTTTTACGGTCCTTTGAACCTCTTAAGACCCCCCTGCTCTTTCGTTACAGGCTGTGGGGTAAGGCCCATCTTTTGAGCTCTGGTTTCGTACAGCGTGGCTGGTGTTTGAACGACAAACTTCTGAGAAAGCGAACAAACGTCAGCAGGAGGGATGAGACGGTTGCTAAGGGAAGCCACGAACTTCGGCCAGGGCGCCCCACAGGACGCGTGGGCCGGCGAGCCGTCCGTCTGGCCGCCCTGGCTCGGTTTACAGCTACCAGCGGGTGTGAGTGGCCGGACACGTGTCGGGCGCGCGACCCTCCCCTCCCCCTTGTCACTCACAGCCCCCTACCTGTCTGCCCTTCTAACAGATGTGGTCGACTTTCCCAAAACAACACTTCAGCGTCCTGCACTAACGTGTTCTCTCCTGTTGATACAACTTTCGCGTCTGTTCAACCCGCCAATACTTCCACAAGCTGCTAGTTCTTTGTTTGCCTGTGACTCGAACGACAAACTTGTTTCCTTTTCTTTGTGACTGCTCGTTTGTTCAGTCTTAAACAACGCTAATCAAGACACTGGTAACCATGTCCAAATAAGGCGTGTGGCTTCTCTTGTTGATAAGCGTTCAGCCCGATTTCTCACACTGATACGCGTGCTACTGTGGAGGGTGGGTACGAATCAGCTGTACGAGTAACGAACTCTTGTCTAGCCCTGTGCGACAACGCTGATTAGATTGTTGACATATCCCACACTGCTAGGAGCAATCAACGGCCCTTAATCCATATTGAGACCAGAAGTGCCCTTGCCCTGCCTCTCAACTGTCTGTGACAGCTTCAAATATGACTCCGGCGTCAACTCAAGAGTTTGCCACTCCGTGTCTATTATCTAATGCCCTACAAGAGGGTAGCGTCGGTCGGAAACCTGACACGCTGTGACCTACACCAAACGAGAACCACCGTTCCCCGATACCGTCTCTAGGACCCAGTGATTTGAAGGGAAAACGATCCAGACCAAGTTTTTCAACTCTTATCGACTTTTTTTCCTGACGCATTTCCCTTCAATGTCGAGTTTCCAAGCCTGTTTCTACACACGCGGAATAGGATGTAAACTAAACAGCGTCGTCGGTATATCGACTGTAGGCTATACACTTCAGTTAAACATGTGTTAGTCTCCGATTGTACAATAATTCCGAATGCTAGTTTGGCAGTATCATTGAAAGCAGCAGTCATTGTTTTCTCTTACATAATTATCTTTTTGTCAGAATTATGTACTGGCCGTTCTATTGTTTTCTGTCTGAAATCTACTGACGGCTAGTTGAACACACAAGGTGATTGTAGGGCCCTGTATGTTAAGAGCCTCATAGTCATCTTTTCTGATGTAGTACAATGATGATAAAATGCAGGTCAGTTCTTCTAAAAACAGTTTTAAGCTGTAAAGTGAAACTGTCGTCTGTAGAGGGGACACCAAACATGTGACTCAACAAATATCTAAAATATACGATATTGCCGACTGTTGGAGATCTTTCTAATCACAGGTAATTTACGTTCAACTGAAAGCCGCTGAGCCGTGAACGACATTTTGTGTTTGTAATTGGGGAGGGCATGGCCTCCCTTAGGTTAGACCGTTCTGTGTCAGGTCCAACTAGAGCCCGACATAGCGGCCGTGCAGCTTCCCTCGGTTGGCGAGAAATTGGAAAAATATGTAAATGAGAAACTCACAAGAGTTCTAACGTTCCCGTGACGTCATTGCCCTTGTTGCTCGGCGTGCTGCTCGGGAAAGCTGCCTCGGAACCAGGCGGTCACGTCCGTCTTCCCGTGGATTCTCGCGAGGTCTCGCGGCGTCTGTCCTCGCCTGTTTTTTGCCCACAGGTCCGTACTTTTGGCACGTAAGAATTCTAAGATTCTGACGTGACCTTTCTCGGCAGCAAGGTGTGCCGGAGTCATGTCTTGCAGGTCCTTGACGTCTAAGTCCGCGTGGTACTCGAACAGGAGCTTCAAGGTGTCTTCCCAGCCGTCGCGCGCGGCGTCGTGGACAGGTGACAGACCGGTCTCTACGTCGCGAACGTTCGGGTCTGCCCCGTTCTCAAGAAGCTCCTTTGCGATTATGTGATGCCCAAACTCCATCACCTGCAAATGACAAATAAAAATATTACAGCCAGGGAAATAAAGAACAATGTAAGCACTCAAGTAAGGAATCATCGAGAAGCATTGGCAACAAACAAGTATCTGGCACACACACACTCCAAAAACACACATTATATGATTATCGGGTGTAGGATGATCAACAGAAAATTCTTGAGTTTGGAAGTGGCTGAAATTGGGGATGCCTCACACACGAAAACACCGCATGTGGAAAAAATATACTTAGCATGTAAAAGTTCCAACTTCCCTGTTTTACTAGCAAGTTGGAGCGAAATCAGTGAAATCGGAAACCTGAACTAGACGCACGATAGACTCGAGAGTTCCGAACGAGCACGCGACAAAGATCGCCCGTACTGCTTCCCTGCAGATCACAAGCTTTTTTTCTAATTCCGAAGCTTTTCCATATTTCACGTTTTTTTCCTTGTTACATACATCATTGTTCTTCAATGTGTCACGTAGTGTACAGCCTACGTTTAACGTCTGTAAAAGTGTCGTCAACATCTCTGTAGTTATGGTTTTTCTTTACCCGTGAATCTTGTATGATTGCCGATGTTTCGCTTGACCTGTGATATCTGTCTACATAGGTAGAGCTGGAACAACACATCTATAACATAATGCCTAGGACGAATGTTTATTTGGCAGTCAAACTCGAAAGAATAAACACACTGTAGATCTAACTGAATAAGGATTTGGGAAAGATTTGAATGCAAACTGTCTCTAACATGCACCGTTAGATCTAACGGTTCTGTCTAGACGCGCGAGGAAACGTCGCGCTGGTGTTATAATTCTTAATCCTGAACATCGGTGTGAATGTGTGGATCGGAACAAGTCGCTGTCTAAGTTCTAACCTCAATCATGGCTACTAGTACTGTACACACTACAGGTGTATAAACATTGGTAATAAATTTACAGAAAAACGTTATAAGACCCAAACGTTTCCAGACCTTCCGGTCAAAAAAATGTAAACTTTTGTGCCATCTGAAACTTGAAAAAGAAACTAGAAATTGCCACCAAGGTAAGCACAAGAAGATAGCATCTATACATGTGTCGGATGCAGTGTAGTTGCCCTGTACCACCTGTTTGAGTTAGCATTAGGTTGTGGTCGTTTACGAGACCAGACACACGGATGCGTAGTCCTGTAAAATCAGCTTGATTCTGCTCTACAGAAGAAATCCTTAACGATCATGCAGCAGAACAAAAGTTTACAGTCTACAGCAAAGTATACACCACATATAGAAGCACCACACATTGTTATCAAAACTGGCCACCGTATCTTTGTTAGTGCATTGTGTAAACATCACCTTGTCCAAGTATTCTATAGTAACTAGATCAACTGTTTGATTGTCGTGTTCATTTTGATATCTAACTCAAACATGTTTCAGTAACAGTGTTGTATTACACCATGCACGTTCGATTGTTCCTACAACACAGCGGCATTTACAAAACTGTTTTTATTAGATGACAAATCAAACGTCAAATTGTCAAAATATCTACTGTCTAACTGCAAGAGAAATAAATGCATTTTGAAGCCTTTCAAACGTTTAACTTTCAGTGCTCTTAGATACAATTTGCCAACGTAGTTATGCACTTTGATAGATACCATAGCTTTTGGCAGGTGGACATGCTAAGTTTAACTAGCCAACAGCTCTGACTTGTTAATATGTCTAAATATTTCCTATTTTCTCCTTTACTTTGGACGATGGTACATTCATGTCGATAGATAATACATAAAAACTGTATACCTCTACCTTTGTTATAACATGATATTACTGTCGGTTGCTTGTAACTTTTATCGAACATTGGACGTCCTGCTATACAGTATTGTGCAGTTGTGCACATACGGTACAGGCATATAACTGATAGCTCATCAACTGTTCTCATGTTATCCATGCATATTGTAACGTTTCACACTCAGACAATGATAGTGATGTAAACAATGCCTCTTAGACTAAGGCTAACATGAACAACTGCTCTTATTAAATATCGGATTTGTAACGGATGTAACGAAAGTTGCTGCAAATAATTGAGTAAGCTGGCCACAAAACTGAGACATTTTCAAAAGACGACTTGACTACTCGCCAATGTCCACATTTTGACCTTTAATCTAGTTACGTTTTGGTTCTATATTCTACTTTGTCAAATAAAGTACTTGCCTGTGAGTAGACATTTGTGTGCCGATACCAATAACGTCCAACCACGACCTTAATTAAATCCACCAGTCAAACCTCGAGCTCACTGTCACTAGTATTGAAAACAGGAGTGCTAACAAAACGTTTTGTGAACGATTGTCTCTAAAACATTTTTTGTTTATATGATATCTTTTTGGAATAGGAATATAGGAACTCTGCATGCATATATTGTATTTATTTTTTTTCCTATATCTTGTTCTATTTATTTAACAAAAAGTTAATAGCATGTATGATTACCATTTTGACATGCTAACTCTAGGGTCAACATATTTCATTACACGTCAAGTAGTACTGTATGTAACGATGCAAAATAACAAGTAAGAATGCAAAATTAAGTAAATTCAATGATGATTGTTAGAAGCATGTTAGTTTAGATATAACAAAGTTTGGATGTAAAAACATTTCAGAAATGAGCTGACATCTTCTCAGAATGGACAAACGAAATTTTCTACAAACTGCATTGTGTAGATTCAATCTGTATTGAAGAACGAACACTGCATTTTCTGTGGTTTTCCCAAACTCAAACCAAACAAAATCACCCCACATGCAACGGTGCAATGTGTATATTTGTGTGGGTACAATGTATTATCATAATAGGCTCTCCTCATGATCGTGTACATACAAAGTCACTACTACCCGATTTGGAGCCATAGTGGAATTGTAATGTTTGACATTTGTGTTGTCAACCACAAATCCCTAGCTTTTGAGATAACAAATTCAAAGAGCAGTTTAGCTGTGTCCTTTGGGAGGGAGTGCAAAATCGGATTAGAATCAAGCACTGATCTATCACTGTTTTGTTGTAAGACAAGAAAGGTATACTAGCCCGTGGTATCATTATGGCAGAATATAGCTTGGTTGTGGCATATACAGTGTACTTAACATTTACATGTGTACTATGTAGTACGTTTTCCTATAATACTCAATGCATCGACTGCTTGTAGTAAGGGATCGTAGGCAATAGACTGGAAAGTAAAGATGGGGCTAAACACATAATATGACTTGACTCAACTTCTAACGGTTTCAAAGTCAACAGTTATATTTCCTGCCTAACGGAAAGGATAAAAGAACAACACTCACTAGTATCTGGCAACAAGCGACGAATACATGCTGTGAAATCATGTTAACCGTTTATTTACTACTGTGAGCCAAAAGCAACAACCGCATGGGTTAACGGTGAATGTCCAAGTACAGTCTTAGGTTATAAGCTCGTTACGTATACACAAGATATAGGGCATTTATAGCTTTCAGAACATTTGCCTAACAGTTTATTTACTACTGAAGCCAAAAGCAACAACCGTTTTTTTTTTGTTAAGC
>NC_049993.1:11586917-11607147 GCF_000003815.2 Branchiostoma floridae | reverse complement strand
TGTCTTTATCCTTTCCGCTAGGCAGGTGAATAACTGTTGACTTTGAAACCGTTAGCAGTTGAGTCATGTCATATTATGTGTTTAGCCCCATCTTTACTTTCCAGTCTATTGCCTACGATCCCTTACTACAAGCAGTCGATGCATTGAGTATTATAGGAAAACGTACTACATAGTACACATGTAAATGTTAAGTACACTGTATATGCCACAACCAAGCTATATTCTGCCATAATGATACCACGGGCTAGTATACCTTTCTTGTCTTACAACAAAACAGTGATAGATCAGTATATATATATATATATATATATATATATATATATATATATATATATATATATATATATATATATATATATATAGCTTTCAGAACATTTTACCCAATGCCAGTTGTATTTGGATGGGTAGGGCTTCGACTTCGTGGGAATGTCGTCTTCGTATCTGTCCTGTGAAACCGTATTTCAAAAGTCATTTTGTGAGACCAAACATGTACCCGTAATTCCATTCCAGCTAATTATAGCATACATGTAGATGTAGTAATGTTGGACCTAACATGAGTATATCATCACTTTGATTATAGATATTTACAAGTAAGCACCAAACGACAGCCTTACTAAGTTAGTTATAAAAATAAGGGTACGTTTGCGTCACCCAAAACAGCACTAGCATTACTTCTATACTATAAGTGCCGGTAAAAAATGAAACACGCCTTTTGTATTTGTTCTATGTGTCATTTTGAAGGACTCGTTTGTTAAATATCGTCAGTTTATCGGACACCGAACTTATCAACTTAAGGCCAAACAATACACATTGGAAAACAGTACATAACAGTCCAGGAGATACTTTCCTATTAACGTACTAAATGGTGGACAAAAGTTACTGTTTTGAACGGCAATTACTAAATTTAGTATGACAGTTGTACTACTAACGTTACTACTACAAGTACTAGGAAATTCTGTATGTTATAGTTTTTGTAATAATGTGTATTGTATTCCTGACTTTCTTGTTATGAAAAGGAACGCAATGTAGGATAAACGAATCGACAACTATTCCTGACAAAAGAAAACTGTTCTCTTCTCTCCTTTTTTCTCGGAACACCTGTTTGTAACAGAACGGAACATCCGGCATGCTTCGCGGAAGGAGAGGGGAAGGCGGGGTCGGCGCGACTTCCGGTTTGGTTGTGGGAAAGTCGGGAGGACTCGGAGTGGTCAGATAGATACTGGGGACGAGAGTATGTGTTGCTCAACTTGCTCCTAATCTTAACATACATGTACACACACCAACATGCCGTTAACGATGTGAGAGAAAAATTACATGCGGGCCTTGACAGTGTTTTTTCTTCAAAAGTCAGGGAACATTAAACATTTAACGATTTAGCTTATTAAACGATAGTTATGTACGTTTGATACAAACTAGAAAAGTGAAAACCCAGATTGGCGAAAATATGGTATTTAAAAAAAACGAAATATGCATATTTAAAACGGTGAGTTTGTAGTTTACTAGGAATGAGACTATGGGGGGATGGTCAAATGTTTCTCCTGTAATTTCAAGTTTTACAATATTTCAGGCGTGCTACAAAAAAAGAAACATGAAATGGACCGATTACTTGTACAGTTGGATAAAATTCCTGTTTCATTCCTCCTTTTGTTTCCACTTTTTGGACGCCCTTTAACACCATTTAATTTCAGTATCCACCAGTAAGAACTCCTTGGTAAGACATTGTATGCACTATTGATTGTACTTTCTTCTCTGAAGAGAGATTGTTTCTTCACACTTTTAGGCCAGTTCTGTGTGTCTGTATCTATATCTACATATAGTGTTTCAGGGCATATATCATTGAGGCATATATCATGTACAAATTGAATGACTTGAACGTATCACGCTTTCCCTCGAGGCAGGGTACAGTAAGGTGTGTAGTCACAGTGTTATCATCTAATTGGAATTGCCCCCACCAAGGTCCTATCTTTCAACTAATAGTATATCATATCAGGTGTTTGATTCTGGCATGAAATTAACAAGGTTTTACCATTCTCTGAATATGCACATTTTCCCAAGAGCTTAATTACGTTGTGTATTGTATTAACCGATTAAAACTATTTTGAAGTCTTTTAAAACAACTTGAATTTGTTAGAAAACTCTTTTTGAGAAAAAAAATATTTGCAACAGAGGAAAGACTGTACATTGAGGTAAAACAAGAACAAACACATATATTTTATGAAATGTGACAAGAGTCCTAACAAAAATAAAATTCCAGGCAAGCAGTTTACTTGTGTTGAACGAAAGTTACAAACTCCAGAAAATAGTCCTTACACTCGGGAGAATATGTTTGCCAGCGAAGAGCTCATGCAGTCTGTCACGTAGGATTCCGTTGCAGGTAGGTCTAACAGAGTTCAGACTTCAGTAAATGTTGTGCGCCTTTTGGAGGAGCTGTTACACCGACAGCGATATGGTCTGGGCGACAGGTCGAGCACTTCAACGTCACTCAAGTGTTTGTAGGGTTCCCTGTGGTGCCCGACTATGCTAGTACACCAATATTTGTATCACAGATCTAGAACCCACACATCATAGAAAAAGTTTCCACTTCGTCTTCCACTGTCTCAGGAAAAGAAGTTGAACCCAACAAGTTTGTCCCCTTTCATGTTAGCTACAAGTAGTCCTCGGGGAAGAATTTGCAATAAACTATTATTATAACAACCCGTTCAAGCAAGCTTACGGGATACAACAAACACACGGCGATCAGAACCCTGTTGACGCCGGGCTACCAGTTGTCAGACCACATCATTTTCAACTGTCAATCATCTAGATTCGCGTTAATGATTACAAAGGGTGATATTCAGTCTTTAAGCAGTTGTTTAAGTCGGTAAATACTACAGACAGAGCTGGTGGTCCCCTGCGTTGTATTTGCCGTTTGTTCGAGTACAATGGCAAGAGTAGCTACCCTCCTCTTGGGTAAGGAACGCGGCAACCAGTGCCAAAGCTTAAAACGTAAAAGTACATATCCTGTGCACAGCAATACTACATACTGTTTACGACCTATTGGTATGGGACGGCCAATAGTCAATATCGTATCACTGTTTTGTCACGACAAATCTACAAAAACAAAACGACGCTGTCCGCGCAAAGTTGATCATTGAAGGGCACGTCTTTCAAGTATGACCTTGAAAGCACTAGTGAATTAAGTATTGGCTTAATAGGAATGAAACTTGGCGGTTTCTAAAATTTCTTTCTTATCAAATCTGGTTTTAGCACTGACTAGTTGTAGCATTGACCGATACAAATACCATTCACTTATGTTTATCCATATTTGTTGACATGACGTATAGTCGTTTGTACGCCAGAGTTGCCGCATTCGACCTCCGATATGGATAAAATAATCAGCCGTATCACGTGTCGGTGTGGTTTGTTTACATGGATAACAATAACGAACACAAACCGCGAAAATAAACGGGGGTCACTTCTCTAACAACCGACGTAACCTTAATTGTCGACGAGGGCGCGTCACGTGTGTGCTATAGATCTTAACAGAGAAAGCGTTAGTTTTTGTATACGGTAGAAAAGTCGATATTACAGACGGATGTACCAATAGGATATAAAGATAGGCGGTGAGGCGTTATTTACATTGCAGTGCGTCCATGGCGGTTCTGAGGGGACGCGGTCGCATCGTTCGATCGGGCTGAATCATTTCTTGGCGCCCTGCCAGCAACAGGGGACGCTGGGCGGGAGCCAACTGGGCGAAATTGTTTCTACAGAAAAATAGGGCAGCGTGTTCGCCTAGCCACCGCTCAAGCAATCCACAAAAACGCTTCCCAATTTTTGATTACAAATACCACAGACGGATATACCGATTCTTTAGTGCAGTAGCACACCTGAATCAACAGGTACGGACGCATGTGCAGTAGTTTCAATGGAAACACATGCGGTTCACAAATACAAATCCACCGGTTGCTTACATGACAACATCAATGTTTTTATCTAACAAAACGCGTTTAAGGAGACTGTCGTGTTAATTTCAAAGAGTCAGATCTTCAAGGCTTTTGGGACAAAGAATGGATCACAAGTGGTTCGAACTCGGGACGAACGGTTTGAACTCGGGACTGCAGAGGCGACGAGTATTACCACCGTCCAAGCTCAGAGCCGCCATTTTTGTGGTCAAAACAGACGACGTTTTTCAGGCAACAACCCGCGAAACGCTATTATTGATTGAAAACAGACGAAAACACCTCACAGACGTTGGCTTTATAGACCGTAGCGAACCGAATACAAATTGTCAAATATAATGCAGTTGTAACAGTTTTTTGTGTCGTCAGATTTTGTATGCGCGCGAGTTTGACTCGTGATTTCAGCTTGAATAGTCCGCGTACGTACACAGCAGTTGTGATGAATGAATGAACAGACTGTCAAAAGACATCAGAAAGACTGCTGAAGAATGAGAATAACAGTAAGGCACCGTTCTGCCAGTGACATGAAACATTCAAATCGCAATGAGCAGCGGACCGAGTCCTGTGAGAGAATTATTCGAAATTTATTTGTTTACATCACCGTAATTATAATTTTGCTCGTGATAAATGAAATAAAACTGTATATATAATAACGTGTTACCGTTGCCTAGCATAATAATACCTTTATCTCTTTCAATCATTCATTCGGTGATCCATGTTACGTGTAATCGTTCTCGTGCATGTTTGTCAGTCAGTGCCACTGGTAGAAGTGAGGCTTGTTTAAGGACTTGAAGTGAGGAGTAGGGATATTTACGCTGTGATATTTCGCGGCGGTACACAACAGGCGTTAGTGGGACGTGTTGTTTAACAGACAGGCCCCTGGTCTAGTGTGGGCAGCGTTAGTTTGACGCGGGCTGAAGTGTAAACCAAATGCGGTGAGTTATGATTCCTGCTGCCCGCCACGCGCGTCGCGTTCTGTATGGCGTCCCAACCCCTGCCAAGTCCTCGGGACGCGTCTGCTCTAAATCACACAGAATTCACGTAACCATCAAATCAATACGTCCAGCCTCAGCATTTAGGAGCGAAGAAAAAGTATTAAAAGAAAGAAAAATAATTAAGAGCTACCTGTATCGCTGTCATCCCGTGCTGGTTCCGTGCGTTGACGTCGACTCCTGCTGCTAAGAGTCGCCGTACCTCTTCCAGGTCGCCTCTGGCCGCGGCCGTTGTCAGGTCGTTGCCGTCGTGCACGTTGATGGCGTGGAAGCCGGCCGCCTGTTCTTGTGCTGCCTGGCCGCCGGCTGCTCCCTCAGGAAAGCTGGTCCCGTCTTCCCTGGCGGCCCCGTTGTGAGCCATCCCCCGGCGAGGAGACCCCGTACCTCTCCCGGCGGGGTCCTCTCGCTTTTCTCCTACACCCGGCGTCTTGCCTGTCGTCCGAGTGACAATGCTTCTCACAAAAATACAGTCACGTGTGGACTTCCGCTACTTCCCCTCTCCGCTATTGGACGCAGTCCACTCGAGTCGTTCCTTTTTTGTCTCGCGTCACCTTCTAAACAGTACGCTTTACTACAAGACGATTTGTGAGCGTCTCGTCTTGTCTGTTACGGCACGTTACTTCTTAAATGTTTGTCATGCCATAAAAACATTACGTCATCAAACAACGTGCAGGCTTATTGGCCAATTGACGTCTTCCATTCATATTAGACTTCTCCACTCGGTGAAAACGTGGATGAATATAACCTCTTGTTTACCTTTGGTGTGAAAGTTCCTAGTCTTCTTACCGCGTTGTCCTATCAGTTCGGAGACTCAAAATACGATAACAGTTCGTTTCCTTGACAACGCGACAATATTTCGATCCTGACGAAAACTGGCCGGCGGTTTTGTCGTCAGGTTTTGTACTTGTGAGGCCGATGCCTGGCGTCCACCTGTACGCCGAGTCTCGCAGTGGGAGAGCGGACACAGTCAATGCAACAGATAATTGCCCCCAGCTTGACCTGTAACTCCGCGACCTCTCAATACACGCACAGGGCACTGCCTGAACTTTCGTCTCCGCTGCCTTCCTTGTACCCGCACTGCTACGATCCTACTCAAAAGATCAGCTCAATGAAATATTTTGTAAAACAGATACAGCACGACGTCTCTCGACAGTCGTATTGATGTTCTTGAATGTGCTTGACAGGGGTCACCGCAACTTGTCATCAGACAGGTTCTATGACTCTAGTACTCGGTTGGCGCCATAATTTGACAATCGTTGTTCTGCGGTCGCTCAAGGACTCTTCTGATGTTTTATGTTTTGCTGAAGGTTATGAGTTCGATTCCCAGGCACTACTAAGTTTTGAGTAGAGAGTTGACGTAGATAAGGTGTTGACAATGTTGAACTATCTTCACCCGCAGTGCTTGTAACTCTCAGACGTTTTCTGACATCCGTAGTAGTGGGTTCTGTCTGTGCCTTGCCTCTGATCGTGTTTGTCAATCCGGTCAGCTCTTCTTGTAATAGCTTATAGTGTACGCTACATTGAAACTACGGTACTGTTCTCTGACCACTGGACGACTGTCTTGCGTGTACCTTAAGAGCCTTAAATGTCTAGTAGAGAGAACGCACTTATCTCTGCCTGGATATCGTCTGTGGTCGGGACTAGCTGACACCAGTCTTTTCCCGGCAGCCCCGAAAGTCTTTCCCGAAGAAAGCGACGTTTGGTGGTAGCGCGACCTTCCCGTAGCCAAGCTGAACGTCGACACCTGAAGTCACCTGCGTGTCCCTTTAAATACGTGTCGCCTCCTCCGTCCATGGTATTCAAATGGAGCGGGCAGACCCGGGCACGTCCCGCTGTCGGGTGCCGGATTGGCCGAGACCCCGGTCCGCGTGGGGCGGTCTCAGAAGTATCCCGTTCCCGCCTTCCCGTACAAAATTTCAGTCGTGCTGCCAAAAGAGTGTTGCCCCGGTAATATCGCCTCTTGTCTTATCCGTACAGCTTTTTGGGCGCGGATCATAAAGCCATTCAAAGCGATCAAATGACCATTAGGCCAGAAAAAAGCTCCATCTATAAGCAAGCGTGCCCACGGCGCAGGTGAACAGCAACAGATAACGTCATCGCGTACCTTCTAAAAATAGACGACGCTATACAAGCCGCAAAACGAGGTAGATAACATGGGACAGTCGTAAAATATGTTGTCGTAAAACCAGTATATCTCACACGTATTTTGTACATGCGTGTTGCCAAACTTCGATGGAACACCCCGAAAAGGGGTGATATTTTTTCTCTAACTATTTTGATATTGATATTTCCCCCTTCTTTTTTTCATTATAAGTATCAACTAGCATTATAAAAGTATTTGATTCATTTCATTGAATCTTCTTGTTCTTTTGGACTTACTAATTTACCAACACTGCTATTTATTTTATTTATTTTCCCCATATAGTCTATGGTATGATCACTTGCATCATAAACAACAATGGCGGCGGACAGGGAGATGATTCTGGCCGATTTTCAGGTACTTTTTGGTCAAATTTGAAGCAAAAACAGTGTCATGTTGGTACCATTTTCACGTCATCGGCTGTCAACAAAATAAGAAATCGATCCACGCTCATGATATGAACTCATTGCCTCAGGATTTTTGGCGATGACGTGGTTTTTCTTGGTTGAAGAAGAAGGCACTGGGAGCCATGTCTTTGTCATTCAGTCTCAGTCCGCAGACAACATGCATGTATGACGTTTAAAAGACCCATGTCTGTCTTGTCTGAATACTGAACGATCTGGTAGCCATTTGTTTTATTCGTGATGTCCAAAGACGGTTCTGGCATTACTAAACAGTAGTGTAGTCCGTGGGAAGCGTTCGAAAATACCCCTTTCTAGTCTTTCGTCCCAGACAAAAAATTTGCATGTGCGATCGGTCGGTCGTCTAACAACTTAACTTTCCCATCATGTATAATATAAGATATACCGGAGAAGTATGATTATTGCATAATATCTGAATTGGGCTTACTAAAAGGAATCGTGGAGGCAATCTTAAAGAAAGTTCACAGAGCTAAGATAAAAGATATGTTGTTCGAGGGTTGGAGAAAACAGCTGATTACATAACGATGATTAATCGTTTGTGTGCTCAGTGATCTACATATTTTCTGAGGTGACAAACCGGCATTTTGTTTGAAATCTCTTAGAAATTAATTACTAGATCTTTCGATGTTGGGATCGGTTTTGTATACACCTTCTTCAATCATTTGTAGATTCATTACTTCATCGAAAAAGTATGATAATCACATTATCTCATTGAAGTCAATCTGATAGCTGTTTCAAGCAAAGCATGCCTTAAAATCACAACACAATGAAACTCCTATGAAACATACATTTATTAGAAGTGTCAGTGTCATACGTTCCCTTAAGTTGCACTTAGACTGTTGAAACTTGAAAGACTTAAAAGACATGAAAGAGACATTTCAAATGGAAATGGAATGTGCCAATTACTATATGTCATTGACCTACCAAAAGCGTTTAGTGGCAGATACCCAAATAGACTCACTTCGGTAACCTTTAACTGAGTGAATTAACATCTCTCTGATTAGAAAATTAATTGCATACTGCATAGAGACTTTGAAAAAAAAAAAAGGTTTATCACTGATGATAAGCACAGCAGATTTCTCTTGCAAACTTCCCAAATAGTACATAAAAATTCCATGCTCACACAGTGTGTAATGCAGATGTAGACTTGAATGAGTCATTAGTTGGTATGACAGCACGACATGTCCAAATCCCTATAGCCTGATAACCTCTCAGATTCCTGCCACTGTTACAGCAACAGGGGAGACATTCCGATGTCCTGACATCTAACGTACACACAGGACATGACACACATTCCCACCAACTCCACAATTCCAACTATGTGTATTTGTAGGTTTTGTCCATTACATCCCTTACCCGGGATTAACGGATATTCAATTCAATGCTACTTTCCACACAATTGGCCGAGGCAATAGTAGAACCATGTGGAATTCCTTATTTGCACATCTTAAGCATCTATCAAGAAGATGATAAAGTTATCGATACTGTTACATATCTTCAATGGCATCAGTAACGCTAATGACAAAAATTTTCTACAACTTGAAAGTACTTGACAATGTTGTTACATGTATATCCTAATCAGAGTTATGTGAAAAGTATTTGTTCAAACTAAGCTTCTTCGAAAGCTGCTTTTCTTCAAACTGTTGGCCGTTTAAGGGATGATCATCATGGAATGCATTGTGTGTGATTTGTCATGTGACCACAGCAACTTAATAAATGTCCTTTTTGGATTAGCTTAGTGAAAGGATTGTCAAAGTCTGAAAGAGAGAGAAACGATCATCCTGATTCTACAGAAGCTGTTTATGAAATGTTGTTGTGCATGATGTTATTTTGGTCCAAACCTAAGCTGGTGATTATGCTCATTTTCCAGCAATTGGCATACCTGATACATGACAACATTCCCTTTGATTCTTTGTGTGGTCTCTGATGTGTCTTTGACATTGGGGAGAAAGTCTTATGAGACTTAATCCTTAAGTAGGTGTTGTATAGTGCGTGGCCATGGTTTGGGTTCAGTGGTGGATTAAGGAATATGTACTGCAGGATACAAGATTTCCTGAAAAGGAAAAGTACCATCCTTTACATAACATTGAACAGAGGCATTGAATGACATACTATAGATCATGAAATATTTGCAGTGGTCTTACTGCAAAATGTGCTTTGTCTTGCATTGTAGTACTACTGTTGTGTCAGCCACAAATATATTGATAACACGCTATACCTTCCTACTAATCCTAGCTCAAAATAATGTCCCACAAACTTACATCAATTCACAGAACTGGTACTTTCTCCTTCAGTATTTTCCAAGAAGTTGTCTATGCAATTTTATTGTTCATCGTCCTTGAATTGCAGAGAATGTTAAAATGGTAGCACTAAAAACATTGTCAAAACATTGTTCTGAGATTACTGAAAAGCAAGGAAAATGTGAAGTACGGGTAAACTTGAATGCAGGTATCAACTTTAGAGTGATGAAGAAACGGAAGTATTTTGAGCCCTGTCTAGTACATTGTATAAGTTGTTACCAACTGTTAACTCTTGCACTGAGTTACAAGGGGATGAATTCAACTTCATACTTGTTAATTTTTAAACAATATACTGATTACCTTATGTAATTATTTAGTATTCTTAATGACTATGTATTTACAATCTATACTTCACTTCCAGGCTTGTACAGGTATAGAGAACATAGATGAAGCCATCACATTATTGGAACAGAATGACTGGAATCTTGTGGTAAGTATGAACGATTTCTAGTAAAGACTTTGCTAGTTTCAATTCTTCATCACTTATGTTTAATGTTTACATGATGTATTCATTTACATGACTTTGTATGATATTCAAAGGTTCAAAAAGTCTTGAAATGAACTGCATCAGGCCATAGGCAGCAGAAGCGGAACAGGCTTATTTCTGTTCTTCTCAAAAGTTGTTTATCACCAGGCGAGTCCCGTTTGGTCAAATTCGATATGGTTGTCGCGCCGGTTAGTCTCCACCGCAAACCTTATTTGGTAATGCGTCGTCTTGTTTTCGGTTCTCTAAGTCGTGAGGAGGAAGTAGGCAAGGGTGGGGTACATTCCTCCTATGTACAGCTATTTGCACACGTCAAATTGTTTCATTTTCTTTCCTTTTTTTCTTCTTTTTATCGAAAACTATTTCCATAGACAATAACAGCCTTTTGTCCGGTTTAATTTTATACTTGATCAAGTTGCCATAACAGGAAATTGTGGTATTGTCAAAAGGATGTTCCCACGGTTACAGCAGGGTTTTATTCCGTGCGGAATATGGCGCCATGCCAGTGGAAGTCAACGGTATTACATCACCTTCCATAGCGTCTGTGTGAAATTCCCTTAGGATATTCTACCAGGAAAGCGTACAGTGGTGATAAGTCGCTTATGATGGGAATTCCTGTAGATATGTAAGATACCGCACTTTGCGGTTTAAGTCATTGATTTGGCAAAAATTTCTGGTAGCGTACTGCGAAATTCTCCGGAAAATCGTGTTTGTTGCGTTGGTATGAGCGGATGCAGTCGGGCGAGGTCGGAAGAATACGCGGAAGCCGGAACAGAGCCTCCTGTCTTTTTGTCACCCTGTACTGAACCATGGTGATGAAGAGTGGAAGTTCAAATCATAAAAGCAGACATTATTGTCTACGACACCTCCGCACAAAAAATGCTCTTTCCAATATGTATCTTGATGTTGGCAAATAAAATGTCAAGTTATGAATTTACTGAGTGCCACTATCAGAAGAAGAGACAAGATTGCTGAAATGTTGGGGTTTGTTCTTATTCAGCAAGACATGTAGACTTGTTGTCTTTTTTGCAGCAGCATTGTAGTACATCAGTGCTCGAAATACACACTTACAACACCGCTTTCCCCTCCTACGTACATAAGGCTTATGCACGTTAGCACGCATTAGGGGGGAAAGCGGTGTTCCGCTCCTATCAGCCTGCTCGACTGATAAACCCAATCAGCAAGAAATTGTGTAATAATAAAAATATTGTGTAATACAGTAATATTTCCGTTTCCAAAATCACATCCAGTTGCTTGAGTAACTGCTTTTTGGCATATCTTTTTACCTGGATGTCTAACCTTCATCGACGTATTGTGTAATACAGTAGAACCCAGCTAATTGCACAACGGATAACCGCACACTTCTGTTAATTGTACGGAATCCCAAACCAGTGCGGTCCAGCTGGATAACTTCGCATTATTGCACCATCCGGATAATTGCACGAAATACGCCGGCAAATGGGAAGTGCAATTAAATGGCTTCTACAGTAGATCTACATCGTACAACATTTGTAATGAATCAGAAACTGTGAACTTTAGAAACAAAAAAAGTAGATGGTAGTTTGAAACTTTGATGCTTAGATACAAACATTATTTTCTATACCAGGCTGCTATTAATGGAGTCCTCCCAGAAGAACCCATGCAACAGGCACCCAGTGTTCCTGAGGTCCCCCCTCCACTAGTAGAAAGGTAAGAGACATGTAACACAAATCACACTTGTAATATGTAATGTCACCATCTCCATCAATACACATGTTTTGAAACTCCAACTTTCATGTGTACAATGTTTTAATATAAAGCTGTGTTTCTGTGAAGAATTGTAAGAAGGTTAGAAGTTTAGGCTGGTAATCACAAGATTTGGGAAGTTGTAATAGGAAAGCTACCTTTTCCTCCATCATCTTTACTCTATCAGCAGGAGAAGGAAAACATATACATATGTTTCTTTTTTAAAATCTCATATTAAAGTCTATACTCTCATGTAGTAATGATCAGCTTGTTATGAATAATGCTATACAAATGTATTTCCATAAGCTGGTTTTTGGCATAGTAGCATAAGGTCCATATTATACACCTATTTTGTACTTTGTGTAACAGTCGTTGCCATACATTGTACCATGTACAAATGTCGAGCAATAAAGTTCTTCCTATGTTCATTGTACGATTGCAAACTGAGGGCATTCTTGGGATAGTAATACATGTGTATGTGTCCTGCAAAATTCACCTTTTTACAGAAGAGGTTGTCTCAGATCCATGTGACAGTGGCTGGTTCTGTCCCTTTAAAATTCTATGGCATTAAAATCGTACAACGAATATGCCTCAACTTTAGACTTGAGTAATACAGTGTACTAGAAGCAATATATCCTGTCTCAGACTTAAACTTGGTATTTTTTTACCTTTGCCAGAATGGCTAAGGTTATGTTTTGGGCTTGTGAGTCTGTCTGTGTGTGTGTCTGTGTGTCTGTTAACAGCATAACTCAAGAAGTCTTGGATGGATCCCGATAATATTTGGTAGGTGGGTAGGGGTCGGGAAAACGAAGGTCAAGTTCGATAATGGGCCCCCTAGCGGCTTGCTAAGGTACTGCAGCAGAACCTCAATTTTTGATATCTCCTGTTCTGGACATGCTGTGATCATGATTTTTGAGTGGTAGATAGCCCTCAAGGCAGAGAGTAAGTGCTGTGAGTTTGGGCCCCCTAGCGGCTTTTTTGGAACTGCAGGCGCCGGTTTCCTTTCAAACTTTGGACGAGAGTAACTCTACAACGTGTTGACGGATCGTCATGATTTTTGGTATGTAGATAGAATGAGTGATGACTTACATAATGGTATACTAATTATGCAAATCAACAGCTAATTTGCATAATTAATGAGGAAAATTTATAAATCCACTGCATTCCATGATAGGACTTTCAAACTTGTCACATATGTAGCTGGGAAGGAGAGAAATGTCGCTAGATATCAATTATGCAAATGATGGCCTCATTTGCATAATTAATGAGAAAATATGAAGATGTTGACGGATCATCATGTTTTTTGGTATGTAGGTAGCGTAAGTGAAGACAAACATAATGAGATACCAATTATGCAAATCACCAGCTAATTTGCATAATTAATGAGGATATTTTATAAATTCACTACGTTCCATGATAGGACTTTAAAACTTGTCACATATGTAGCTGAGAAAGAGAGAAATGTCAATACATATTTATCATGCAAATGATGCTCTCATTTGCATAATTAATGAGAAAATGTGAACGTGTTGACGGATCGTCATGATTTTTGGCATGTAGATAGCCTAAGTGAAGACTTATATAATGTGATACTTATTATGCAAATTAACAGCTAATTTGCATAATTGATGAGGAAAAGTTCATAAATCCACTGCATTCCATTATAGTTCTTTCATCAAAGTTGTCACATATGTAACTGAGAAAGAGGGAAGAGAGTAAGAGGTGTATTTAAAGACTTTGAAAGAGAATAAGTCAAGAATGGATCAAAGGATCATCATGATTTTTGGTATGCTGATAGCTTAAGTAATGCTTGAACTGCAGGCGCCGGTTTCCTTTCAAACTTTGGATGAGAATAACTCTACAACGTGTTGACGGATCGTCATGATTTTTGGTATGTAGATAGAATGAGTGATGACTTACATAATGGTATACTAATTATGCAAATCAGCAGCTAATTTGCATAATTAATGAGGAAAAATTATAAATCCACTTCATTCCATGATAGGACTTTCAAACTTGTCACATATGTAGCTGGGAAGGAGAGAAATGTCGACAGATATCAATTATGCAAATGGTAACCTCATTTGCATAATTAATGAGAAAATATGAACATGTTGACGGATCATCATGTTTTTTTGTATGTAGGTAGCGTAAGTGAAGACCTACATAATCAGATAACAATTATGCAAATCAACAGCTAATTTGCATAATTAATGAGGATATTTTATAAATTCACTACATTCCATGATAGGGCTTTAAAACTTGTCACATATGTAGCTGAGAAAGAGAGAAATGTCAATACATATTTATCATGCAAATGATGCTCTCATTTGCATAATTAATGAGAAAATATTAACGTGTTGACGGATCGTCATGATTTTCGGCATGTAGATAGCCTAAATGAAGACTTATATAATGTGATACTTATTATGCAAGTTAACAGCTAATTTGCATAATTGATTAGGAAAAGTTCATAAATCCACTGCATTCCATTATAGTACTTTCATCAAAGTTGTCACATATGTAACTGAGAAAGAGGGAAGAGAGTAAGAGGTGTATTTAAAGACTTTGAAAGAGAATAAGTCAAGAATGGATCAAAGGATCATCATGATTTTTGGTATGCTGATAGCTTAAGTAATGCTTGATACAATTTGATATCAATTAATTGTAAATTGGTATCTAATTTGCATAATAAATGCCGAAATTTTATAAACCAACTCCAAGCATTTAATTATAAAGAAAATGAAATGAGTAACGCATTTGTCTACAGACATCATTCTACATAACAAATTATTTGGCAAAGGTATGTGTTCGTGGAACTCTAGTCTTTTATGTATTTTCCAGTCCTGACTTATCAGTAGTTGGACAACAACTACAAGCAATGGCGGGGACGTCCACGTTAGGGTCGCCATGGGAACCAGTAATGGCGGGCCCGATGATGCGGCCCACTCCTCGGATGTTAGAGTTCAAGGTGGAGTACAGGGAAAGAACGGTGGACGTCATGCTAGACGATACCAGTACTGTAGGTAGGTTGGCGGTAGAAGATCATCTGATGATTTTATCGAGATGATTTTCCCTGATCTTTGTTTGATTGTTTTAGATCTCCATTAATGGTACAACATTTGCTGTTCTTCCCAATGCTCTAGCCAGTGCCCGTTTTCTGTCAATCAACAGATTTTGCTGTATGTGATGGACAAAATTTGAAACTAATCTGTCAAGTTTGCCTGACAAAAATCGTGGGCAAAGGTATAAAGAAGGTATTTGAATAGACACAGCATTCCCCAAACACCTGTCTGAACATTCTATAGTGGAGTGCAGCTTCTTTGTGCCCCAGAAAACATGGAGCATCTTCTCCCAGTGCAATGGTGGGCATGGGCATAGTAATACACTGGGCAGGAAATTTGACTCAAGAAACGTGCCATACGGCAACAGAAGACAGACCTACACAACAGTTTCATGTGCTAGGCTTCTTGTATTAGAGATGTGTCATCTGAAAAATCAGATGGTAGAAATAAGATGAAGGTCTTTTTGCCTACCAGTCGTCAAATACCTCGGATGTAAACAATCGCTCATAGCGCAGATGGTACATGTAGATAGAATTGGCTATGATGACATACTCAAGTCCAAAGTCCTTTGATTTTGTTTCAAAGTCAGCATAATAGGATCAAGCAGCATGAAGTTAGTTTTAGGATCTTTATTCAGGTGCAGGTATTTAAAGCTTGTAGTGGGTGTAACATGAACTAACGTTTCACGTAACATTTTCACAAACTTGTTGAAGATGGTCACAAACTATTTCAAAGAAACCGCATGATAATTTGAGAAAGCCATGTTTACTTTCCAGTTGACTTATTCTTTGAGAAACTCTTATACACTGTGCTTCCACATAAAAGGCGTCTAGCACATCAAAGGTAGTCATTGAGAAGTGGTATTGTCTGTCCAAGCTTATGGGCTCCCACCAGTGATTATGCTTTGTCCTCGTAGCGTGACGTCATTGCACAGCGTGTGAAACCCCCCCAGGCTAGCGCTGACACTTTTAGCGGGACAAACTAAGAATGAGAGACGTTTGACTTGTAGGAACTGATCTTGTAATCACTTGGAAGTACTCCAGGTCAAGGTTCAAACAAGGGTTCGCTCCAGACAAGAGAATATTCCAAGGAATAATTGAGTTTTCTTTATAATTAGTTTATATGACAGGCAGCAAGCTGCTAGTGGTATTTCTGTAACAGTCATGTCAATATACATGTACATTTGTGATGAATACAAAGAAACCTTTATGATTGAAATGTGCAGAGATGTATTCATCTCTTGCTGTTTTTGTTTTAATGTTTTTTCACATACTTTTGCCACGACAATCATTATGCAGGGAAAAAGAATTGTGGAATAAGAACATTATTTTACCAAATTAACAGAAGTATCTTGATAAATGGTACATTACTTAATATAATATGTATTAAAGGACAATTTTTAATGCAGAAATTCAAGAAAAATCTATAAAAAATCTGAGAATTTAGATTTTAAAAAACTACTTTGGCATTTGAGTGTTAGAGAGGATATTTATTAAGGACAAGCTAACATGTAAACACAGCTGTGTCAGACTCAGAGAAAGAAAATCTATCACATTGACACTTAGAGTAGCGATACATGTATGGCCTTGGGTCTATTAGTATTACAGTACAAGCATCATGTCAAGGTCTGAGGTACTTCATTTGTTTTCCTCATAGCTTCAGGCATCAGGACCAAAAGTCCTTGACAGGAATGACACTGTAGTCCTACCGTTTACAGTTGAAATGTCCATCTGTAGACAGTTGAACAATGTCTTCTTCATTACACAAGACACGTTTCAGTGACCTTCTGCCATCTTCAGTACAAACTGAAACAAATGCTATCAGTGCTATATGAACAAGACAGAGTCAGTGCAATCCGAAATTAACCTATTGTATTGTGAGTTTTGATGTAACATCTATTATCATAATACCGGTACGTTTACGACAATTTCTCTAGCCATACTGATTTGACAAATTGTCAACGCATCATTTTCTCCAGTTACATGTTGCTGTTATAGGTTACCCTTGCCACTTCTTCTGTGTAACTTTTCTGCCACTCTTGTCCTGCTAAAAGCGTAATATTGTAATTGTAACACGCCGCGGAATTACACGACGAACGGGCGCGTGGTTGGGAGGGGGTAAAAAATACCGGTAGGAAGAAACACGGCACAATTAACTGCCGCTATGTACATTTATACATCCTCTGATGTTCCTTCCTTTTCTGTCAGTAAATGCATAAAACATAAACCTGCATGAGCATACAAAATGTCATGAGAAAACGGATGTATACTGTCAAGATTTTTCATTTAACTCCTGTCCGTCACAAACGCTATGACGTAACACTTCACTGCTAGCGTAGATATAAAAATGGCGGGAAAATGGCTGCGTACGTTCAATTTTGCCCATTCAGTCGTAGATCCGGGCTATTATGCAACGGTTCTTCACACTTTTACATGAGTTGTAGGTCACCAACAGAAATTCAAGATTGTTGTTGAATCATGTTCGTCTTGTGCCGTGAGCATGTGTAATTATGATCTATGGCTCATCTATAAATTTGGCAATGAATGTGACAGTGTGTTTGTCCCACGACGAGCTGCCTACCCTGAAAAAGATACTGAAAACTTTTGGCCTTGTTGTCTTCGAATGCACTGTTATCGATGCTTTGTAAATGATGTATTGGACACCTAGATGTCTGAAGTGTGCACAGCTCAGAAATAACTATTGTTGCATGTGTAGATCTCTTTAAGTTCCAGTATATTTAATCTACCGGTATAAGTCTTACTACCGGTATTATGCCAATGCATGTTAATTACTTGACATTAGAATGTTAGGGATAAAGGGATCCTTGCAGCTTTGTGACGTAGCAGCAAGGAAGCAGGCCCAAACGTGTTTCATTTTGTACTGATGAAGACAACAGATGGTCGTTGAAACATTTACTGAAGAATTAAAGAAGGTTGGGTAACAAAAAAGACTTTGTTCAATTGATCTACCAGCCTGATGACCCTATTTATGAATCAGTAGACAGTTGTTCTGACACACCCTTCTGTCTGCATCACCCCACAGGTAACATTAAGGAGGTTTTACAAGCGGAGCTGGGGATTCCCACAGACAAGCAGCACCTGCGAGGGTTTAGCCAGGAGGAACCTGACGATGTGAGTACGGTTTGGCGGACAGAAATAAATACATTGTTTCTGCAATAGACTCTCTTTAGCATAGCTATATAACCTGGTACCAGTTAGCCCAGTAGTAGACCTATCATATCTGCCAAATCTCTAATAGCCTTTTAAATAATAGGCTTGGATACCAGGCTAGGCAGAGTTGGACAAGTCCACTAGCTCGATTGTCCTGGGCAAGTGAATGTCCTACCCCACTTGCCCCATCCGGCAAGTAAGATTTTGCCATAAGTGAGATTTTGATATACATGTACTTGTAACTTTTCAGTTATGGCTTCAAACATTTGTCAATGCAGAAAAATAAACAATGTTTAAAGAATTCCATTGCTGGATGTGAAAATGCATAGAAAAAGTCATTTAGATTTTAGGCAAGTGAAAATTTGGTTCAGGCAAGTAAATTTTTTATGTACTTGCCTGATAAGACAAGAGAATTTTAGAAAACTAGTCCAGCCCTGCTAGGTACCAGTCTATATTTAGTATCCCTGATCTTGTCGGTATTGCAGTGACTCTGTAGTGCTTAAACAGTGTTGATACACCCTTTTACAGTCAGACAAATTTGTTGCTTGTAGACAAATCTCCTAATTATTTAGTCCATTGGCAGTTTAAAACCTCTTCCCAGCCCAAACAGTCACTAACTCCAGTAGACCACATCTCGGCTTTGTTAAACTGTCTATCTCACAGCTTGTTCAGTTTGCAAAGACAAAGAGGCTCTTTGTGTCTGCTGGTAATTCAATCTCCCATCCTTGCTAGATTTATTTGAGGTAAGTAGTTGTTGAGAGGCCAGTTAGCACTCCAAATATCAGCTGCTCCAAAAGGCTAAGTCACAATTACTGCAGACAGGGAGGAGTCTAATTAGATTGGTCTTATTATCCACTGAGGTTAATTCTGGGAGATAGTTTTCACTGTCGTACAGGCTGGGAGAAACCATATCAGAGAAGGGGGCTTCTAGAATTGCATACAAGAAAAGTAGGAGCACTTTTATCCAAGTGTGTGTCCATAATATATTCTTATGTGCTCAGGTATCTAAAATTGCGTACAATATTGAAAGTGCTACTTCTTCTGTTGCCCTAGGCTGTCCTGTCAACACTGAATCTTCCCAGAGAGAACCGGCTCTTTCTGTTGACCCCTGACCTTCCAGTGGCCTCAGGCTCACAAGAAGTGGATGGAGAAAGGTACTTGAGGAGTGCCCATTGCTGTTTCAGTGCATGATGTGATATATTCACTTCATCAGATTCTTACCTATTTTGAGTGATAACAGGTTAGAAGGCATGCCAGGAGGTAATGTATTTAATGGCTTTGAAGTAGCTGTTAGAAAACTGGTTTCAGCATAACTCAAAAAACTTTAAAACAATATATTCTTGCTTGTTATTAGTAGCCATAAACTTCAGGAACATTAAACATTAAACTCTGGGCATTTATACAGGTTCAGGAATTTGACTTTTTGTAAGCAGCTCTGTACTTAATCATTTATTCAGGTTTCCAAGAGTTTTACTTTTTTTTATTCACCCACCATACAGTTGTTTGCGTCTCTCTTGTATCACTACTTGTGACATGTACCCTTCTTACAGCATTGCTCTAGAAAGGATGCTCCTAGAGTTCGTACTAAATGTGGTAGATGTAGACAAGGGAATTGAGTACAACCTTCACTTCCCTGGCAGCCGTACCATTCATCAGGTAACAATGGGGGGGGGGGGGGGGGCAACTCACTGTGATGAGGAATGCAGTGTGATGCTAGGGAGAGACTTAGTCCACACCGACTTAATTTTATGGATGACATCCCCGTGCGCATTGATTTATAACTGTTCTCAAAAAAATGGGGCCACATGTCACCCAATAGCATCCCTGGTCAGTCAGAATGTTATACTTGCGAGAGTATCTACCTTCCAGCTAGGTAAGGTGGCACATTTTCAGGGCATGGGGCCATAGCATCCTTGTTCTGTCTTTAAAACATATGCTTAATTGAAATGGTGACAATTGTCTTACTGGAGGTGAACATAACACAAACCAAGCCT
>NC_049993.1:11562766-11586817 GCF_000003815.2 Branchiostoma floridae | reverse complement strand
TGATTAGTCCTGTGTTTATCACTTTTTTGTTGGATTTTTCTTTTTTCGCCCTCGCGCCATAGTTTTGGAGTCTCCAGAGGATGTCATCCATAAAATTGTGTCAGTGTGGCCCTACTAACAAAACTAGTGCATGGGCAGGCATTGTTTGACATGTGCTTGGCTGTGACATGAGTTGTTTTGCATGAAGTGGTTTGGCATGTGTTCTTGCAGTGACGTGCTGACAAAGTTAGGAATGGACTTCAAACTAAACGTGCGGGATCGGGACAGGGACATTAGCTACCCCCTCAGCTTCCCTGGCTCCAGAACAATACGAGAGGTGAGGTAATGCAAGGTGGTGCAGCAGTGATGTCATCACTTTCTGTGCTGTGAAGTCATCACTTTCTGTGCTATAACATCATCACATTTGATGTTCCCTGTAATAACATCATCAAACATTGTGTACTTATGTTATATAATGAAACTCATGAAAATATGAATTACATACAAATATTTTCAACAAGAGTATTATTAACCAAGGTTCCAGGCAGATTTTACTTCTTGCCAAAATCCTGTTTGGGAAATACTGTAAATGCTTTTAAGTTCGCTGAGATTTAATTTCGCGTTTGCTGGAAAATGGACTTTTCGCCTTTGTCTTAACTTCACAGTAGCACCGTGCACTGTAGTCTCTTATTGCCATGGAAAAATGTTTGCGGTGGTTGTTGATTCGCGGTGAAGCAGCCGTCACGAAACCGCCAACATTAAACCACCGCGACAGTTTCTGCATTTACAGTATACAAAATGATATGTCACAAACACTGGACACCAGTCACACTATTGGTTTTCTGCATTTGCAGCAGCATTGCAATGCTATGTTAGTGTGTATTTCTTAACCACCTTCTAACATGCACTGACAAACCCATGTCCTTCCCTTTGAAATGTGTGCTGTCAGCCTTGAAGCAAACCTATCTATTGCTTGGATAAACTGTAATATCTGTGACTAGCATTGAACAAGCAAGCCTATCAAATCTACACTTAAGTTTTATAAATATTAATCATAACATATATTCTACCATGACCCCAAGATGTTTGTTCCTTCCAGCCATGTGTTCTATTGCAGTATCTATATTTCTTGCATTCTGTGATTGGAATGAGTTGAATGTCTCAGTCCAAGCATTCTTTTTTATGCCCACAGGTGAAATGTGACGTGTACAGTTTAACAGATATCCCTGTACGCAACCAGATATGGAAGGGATGGCCACAGGACGCTAAAGACGATGATGTAAGTTTCACCACTCTTATGAACCTTAAGTTTCTTGTACAAAAAAAATTAATGTTCTAGGTACTCATGATCCACTAGTTGCACAAGCCTAGGAAAAAATGTTGTGTTTCCTGGAAAAAATAGGGTTGGTAGGTAGGTATTTTTTTTCTTGTAGTTTTTATAGGCTGGCCAAAACTCTATTGATACATCTTACAGTACATTACATTTTTTTCCTAGGGCTCATTAATGATACAGTAAGATTTCAATCCATTTCCCAAAGCATTTGAGCATCATTTTCCAAAGGTTTTAAGCTGATAAAACACCACTTGAGCTCACAATTATAGAAAAAGTACAAGAAACACAAAGAAACAACACAAACAGAAGATTGGTTAATAGATGTCATTTCTACACCACAGGTGTTATAATAACACAGGTTACTGCCTTTCTGGCACAATTCCCAGGTGTTGGGATATACAAGCCAAACCTCCGGAGAAAAGGAATTACACGGCCTGGTCTCTGTTGTCATGGCAACAGGAGATTTGAAATACAGCTGGACACACAGTTATAGTAAACATATCAGGGGATAGAAAAAGCAAAGTCATTGACTGCTGGAATGACCATCTTTTTGGACAAATTTAAGTATAATTTAAGAAGGTTGATATGCACACACCCCTCCATATGTTTCATATACATGTAGTAGAAATAGCTTCACTGTTCCTTAGCAGAAGAGGGGCTTATAATGTAAGTTACATTAGCTAAAACATAACACCTGGTCTAGTCAGTAGCTAGGTACTAATCATTTAGGTACCTGTTTGTCTGAGTACTATGGTTCAAAGTCTTGTTGTCTCTAGGAAACATCAGAAAGCCATGGGGAATGGACCATATTTTGACTCAAACTTATCTAGAAAATACATCTAAATGCAAACTGCCTATATCCTGTAAATAAGACAGTTTGTCACTGTTATGGTTTTGGATTATCTTATGATTATGAATAATTGTTCATAGCTTCAGCATCAGCTACAAAATAGCAGTTGGGGGAATAATGACATCACATGTGACAATAACAGAAATGATAGTTATTTGCCAAATCATGCCCGAAGGCAAACGAATACATAACACTAATGTCTAATGTCTAATCAACTGTAAGGTGCATCTATTATTGGGTTTCACTTCTTCTTTGATGGCAGTTGTGGTTAATGAACTGTCCCACATTCTGCAAAATGGGTCAGTTTTGTGATATAAGTCATTTACAAAATTAGTCCTTTGATGATGTCCTAGATTGTAAAAGCTCAGTGAAAGTGTAGTGACTGTTTGGGTAATCTGTTTCTTTCAACCTCATACTCATAGCGAGTTCACTGAATGATCAAAATGTACTTTATTTTCCACCGCATTCATTGAGCAATAGGTACACAATATCCTGTGCACAAGTCGCTCATTAGCTGACACGTGATAACCACTCCAGGTTAAGTACTATGGTGTCGTTACCCCCCTCCCCCTGCAGATGACATTGACGGTTAGTGAGATCACACACCCGTCAGCATGAACCTGGAGGTGTAGGTACAACACATACCTGTCAGGTTCAGTACAGGGGTAGGTACAACACATACCTGTCAGGTTCAGTACAGGGGTAGGTACAACACATACCTGTCAGGTTCAGTACAGGGGTTGGTACAACACATACCTGTCAGGTTCAGCACAGGGGTAGATACAACACATACCTGTCAGGTTCAGTACAGGGGTAGGTACAACACATACCTGTCAGGTTCAGCACAGGGGTAGGTACAACACATACCTGTCAGGTTCAGCACAGGGGTAGGTACAACACATACCTGTCAGGTTCAGTACAGGGGTAGGTACAACACATACCTGTCAGGTTCAGCACAGGGGTAGGTACAACACATACCTGTCAGGTTCAGCACAGGGGTAGGTACAACACATACCTGTCAGGTTCAGCACAGGGGTAGGTACAACACATACCTGTCAGGTTCAGCACAGGGGTAGGTACAACACATACCTGTCAGGTTCAGTACAGGGGTAGGTACAACACATACCTATCAGGTTCAGTACAGGGGTAGGTACAACACATACCTGTCAGGTTCAGTACAGGGGTTGGTACAACACATACCTGTCAGGTTCAGCACAGGGGTAGGTACAACACATACCTGTCAGGTTCAGTACAGGGGTAGGTACAACACATACCTGTCAGGTTCAGTACATGGGTAGGTACAACACAGGATTTTTCACAGTGTAGGGGCATCTTAGTGTAGCAAAGCCATGTGGTAAGCGATGCTGGTGTGATCATTACCCTCTGAAACACCATTTCCTGTATTTTGAAGGCCAAATTTGGTGAAATAAAGCCAATGTTTGTTTTTTTAACATTTGTTCCCAAATACTTAGTAACCAAAAAGTCCTCTTTGCGGTATGTGTATGTATAGACTTTACAGCTTATTCTATAATTTACCATATTTTCATTCTTCAGGTAGAAGAAGAGAGGCGACAGCGCCATGCCAGCGGGTCCAGCACAGAAGACTTTGAGGACGCCAGCGACTCTTTTACTGTAGATGACAACGACTTGAGTTTTACTGACGTGGTTACAAGAAAACCGCAGCCCCTTAGTGAGTACAATAGCCTGAACACAAAAACACAAGAAATCTTTGAAGATAATCTTCATAGGCTTGAACACTGTCTATAACCATGAAAGATGTAGTGCCACTGTAACATTACCACCAATATCTGTGAATGAAGTTACATGCATTTGCAGAATATTGGCAAATATGGATGATAATTTCTCGGTCTTAGGGACATCATTATGATGCAAGAATTGAACTTTCTGTACTGGTATATTTATATCATCACTTACATGTACATAGAAGTTTCATAGTATACTGACTTATATGTACCAATCATATGTACACAATACAGCTTACAACATACACACACTTATGTCATTATTTATCCTATGTTCTACAGTTCCTGACAACTGTGATGATGAGTACAATGCATCAGTCCACTTCACCACTGAGTTTACAGAAAGGTAAAGACTTCCAACTTAGTAACTTACCCACTTTAAGTCCTTACCTGTAAAGATTGTAGGAAATGTGAAAATGGGAGAAAATGCACTAAGATGGTGGGGGAAATGCAAACTACCAACACGTCTATGAAGGTCAGAGATGCAAATGACCAGCACTTTTTTGTCATCTCTAGTTCTCGAAAGTTAAGAAGTCTGTACGTTAATTCTAAAAATGTCCTAAATATTTTGCTCAGCCAGTGGCAGTGGTAAAAAATTCACGACCACTTTACCTCTTTCCAGTTTCAGTTTTTTTGGGAATTCTTGACTCATTTGTCTTCATTTTGTTGTTAAGCAAGCTTGCATTTGTTGTGTCCCCTCCCTCAGGTATGGCGAATGCCACCCAATGTTTTACATAGGCTCCCTTGAAGATGCCATGAAAGAGGCCTTCCAGAAACCTGCCAGGGATGTAAGTATAGTACAGTCTCACCCAGTCTAAAGGTAGCTGTTGTCACTCAAGGACTAACTGTGCCACCTGTACAGCAGTGCCACCTATGTGTTGATATTTGTATTACAGGTTGAATTTTTGATGTACTACAAGTACAAGCAGTAGTGCCTTAGAATCAATATGTATTCGTAAGCCTTCTATGCCATAACGTAAACAATGAACAGCTCTAAGTTATCTACCAGGTAATAATCCATTGGTTGTATAGAAAGAGTTTTGTTATCAAGTTATTTACAGAGCCTGATGAAACTATCACTGATATCTTTTTTTGTTCCCTCTCCAGAGAAAGCTGTTAGCCCTGTACCTGCACCATGACCAGAGTGTACAGAGTAACATCTTCTGTTCCCAGGTGCTCTGTAGGGAGAGCATCGTGTCCTACATGTCCCAACACTACCTGATATTTGCCTGGGACATGACTTTTGATAGTAACAAAGCAAGGTAGGCACCTCACATACAAGGACAGTTTAACTGTTGTTATCTCAGCCAGAGTAACTTAGCATGAGGATCCCTATGATTTCTTTTAAATGTGGATATTGACTTTTCCTTATACAAAAATGTTAAGAAAGACTAAGAAAATTATTGCCTTAGATCTAGATAGGGAACTTCATACAGCGGCTGCCGCCCCTTCTCCTAATAACAATGTGTTGAGATACTATAAAATCAATTTTCATAAGGAATTCAAACTACAATGATAACAGGGGAAAGGATGTTTTTGCTGTGTTTCAAAATCACAGTTGAAATAATTCTGTTGTACGTCCAACCCTCGTAAGACGGGGAACAACAGACACTAAACCGTATAGGGAGTGTGTGTGTGTGTGTGTGACACTGTGAGTATTAATACAATGAAGAGGCATATTAATGTTATGATTTTGAGCCAGGGAGGTCAGTGTAAAATTAAAATATTTTAAAATTTACAGTAGATAACATATTCGTGTGACATGTTCCATTTGTTTTGTCAGGTTTGTAGGCCACATCTCTCGTCAGTACGGCAGTTTGGCTGCGCAGACAGTACGGAACTACAAGGCTGACGAGTACCCGCTGCTGATGCTGGTCATGAGGAACCGAGGGGCCAGCGAGGTCCTCAAGGTGGTGCATGGTGAGACACTTCATGTTGTTTGTTTGTTGTTGGTTGTTTGTAAACCTTAACTTTGCACCTGTGCCCATCATGGATGTAGTGCCAGTCTGGTGGACAACTGGACACGTGGTACCCCTCAGTGTTCCCAAGGTCATGGTCATTTGTTACCGGGTCCCAGGTTCATTTTAATTCAACCTGATGACCGATACCCTTGGAGCTGCAACGTGTTTCACAGGGTCACGTAGGGGTCATGCCCAACAGTGCCCCAAAACAGCCCGTGAACTGTCCTGCAGGGCCCCTTTTTCCAATTAGGACCTAAGCCCTTAGGTGTAGCCATGTAACACACCAGGTAACTACAGAAAGTATAAGCTCGGTGAGGTTTGATCCGTTAAGTGTGGTGAGATCTGTATGGTGCTTGATGTGTTGCCTCCTTCTTACAACATAACATGGAACCTTTGGTTTATGTCCCATCGTAGAAAACATCCCTAACTGAAGGCTCATGAACTGAAGGTTCTTGTTTTCACCTGAGTTGAATGTGGAAACAGATGTAAAGAGCCCTTCCTAACAATAAAAGGAAGTCAGATTTTTCAAGTGAGCATGTCCAAACTTAAAAAAAACTACCAATGACGTTGATATGATCCAACTTTTACAAGTGTTTTTTTTTTAAATAGTAAGAGGAAAAAGGCAATGTTATGGCAGTTTGTTCTATTATAAATGGTAAAAGTCAATATGCCCACAATTGCACAAACCGTACGGTAGTTATCATTCATTATGGGTTTGGTATCTGTATATTAATCCAGATGCTTTGTGTATGTGAAGCTCCTCTGATTTCCGTCCACAGGTAACAACACAGTAGATGAGCTCATGAGCACGTTGATCAACGCTACCGACGTGTTCACAGAAAACCAGAGGGTGGAGATGCAGGAAGAAGTATGTGATAGGCTTTCTGTTCTTATTCCCTTTCACAGTGGATGTAAAAGCACATTATAAGTGTTAATAGGTTATTTTACGTATAATGTTGTATTTTTCTCTTGACTGCAATGCAGATATTGTTGTGCTGTTTTTTCATATCTCATGTTTGGTACATACACCGATAAGTTAGAAATGAACAAAGCCCTTTCTATTAGCCATTAGCAGAACATTGATTTAGATATGTACAACTGGTCATTTGTTTGGCTCGTCTGTTTTTGCGAGAAAGTGTCATTCGTTCCCTCAGGCAGAGAGAGAAGAACGAGAAAGGATGAAGAGAGAACAGGATGAGGCATATCAGGTTTCACTGGCAGCTGATAGAGCTAAGGTACAAGGTCTTGTGCAATGTTGTTGTGAAAGTCAAACTGTTGTGAATACTGTAAGCTATGGGTGACTTGTACAAGTTAGAGCACTATTATATTCCAGACACGTTTGTGTATTGTTGTGTGGTGTGATTTTATCTAATGTTTCACAGCAACAAGTGCCATTTTCATTAGAGAACATTCAAGTATTTACAGCATTCTTCATAGAAAGTATCATTTCGATTGATAATGAGATGACAGTGCAATGATTTTGTGCTGGTTTGAGTTTTATCATTCACTACATTCCTCTATCAATTTCTAAAGAAGCTATTCTTGTTGAAGACATTTTTCAAAAAGAAATAATGATGTAATATTTGATTTACCAGTACTCTTATTTCCTTGTAGCATTTTGTTTGTTAGTATTTGCCCTCGTCCTTATCACTGGTCATACCACAGTAAGAGTGGCTGTTCGGTGAGTTTACTGGATTGATATCGCTTTTTTCAAACCCATCTGTTTCCCCATCTGTACCAGGAGGAGGAGAAGAGGCGGAAAGAACAGGAGGAGAAAGAGGAGCAGGAGAGGGCACAGAGGGAAGCTCGGGAAGCCAAGGAGGAGAGAGAGGTCAGTGGGACATTCTCAAGTCAAACCTTCTTTGATATTTATCTACCTGGTTTTATATCTGCTGCACTGAAAAATTTCATCTAAATGCAACAATGGTTCAAGCGGGGAGTTAGAGAGAGAGGGCAGTGCAATGGTAAGTTTGCAGCCTCTGCTGTCTTGTAAACTAATAGATTTTTCCCAGTAATACTGGGTAATCATTTTCCCATATGCTACATGTATCTGTAGTTTAGCCATGTAACCACATGTAATACATGTATATTACTTCTTTTTTTGTTATCTGATAATTGATGCGTAATGTGAAACCTACACAGGCCTTGAGAGCATCGCTAGAAGACACCCTCCCTGACGAACCCCCTGAGGACTGCACAGAACTCATCAACCTCCGGGTGAGGCTTCCGGACGGAGAGATGTTACAGAGAAGGTTCCTGGCATCCACCAGGCTGGAGATCCTGCTGAACTACGTCCACTCCAAGGGGTTCCCTTCCAAGGAGTACAAGCTGCTGTCATCATGGCCAAAACGAGATGTAAGTTATTGTTATTGGGTGGGCCGACTACTCCCTCCCCGCAGCCAGGGGCTGAATTGTGAGGAGGTTACAATAGGCGGGGCTAAATCGCAAGTCTGGAGTGGCTGCCATTCGGTGCCACTCAGGTGAGCTCAATACGACAGTAATTGCCTCAGGTGAGGCCATGGGACTGTATATTTTAAACCACTCACACTGAGAAGGACACCTATTCTTTTCTGGCGATATTTTGTAAATGGTTAAGCAAAGTACCAAACAGAAGATCTACCATTGTTGATAATGATTTTGTCTTCTCTCCCTTCCCCCCTCCCCCCTCCCTAGCTGACATCACTGAACACCACACAGACACTCCAACAGCTGGGTATGAAGTCCCAAGAGACCCTCTTTCTCCAGGAAAAGTGAAGACAACGCCCCAAGAGATCCTCACCACCCGGGAAAAGTGAAGACAACTCCACACTGCGAGAAGAGCACAGGCCCTGTCTGCCCTATCAAGGTACACAGTCAACAACAACAACAAAACAAAAACACAAGAAACAAACTGCCAGCAACGAACTGCTTCCATTGTCTCCTTCCACTGATCGTTAGAAAAGAATCTCGAACACAGCTTTTTATAGTCCCCATCTATCAGAAAAATTCCCCTATGGGGAAACTATGTAAACATGATATTGTGTTTAGGACATACAACTGTATTATATGTGCCATCACGTTTTAAGTACCTGTTTTAAGTTATCTAGAAAAAAAACACAATTACTTAGTGCAAGTGCAATAGACTCATCTTTTGAAAATCATTAGCATGTATAGTTTTACATACAAGGCAAACAATGGTTTATGCGTTGTACAAAAGCTTTCTATGTCAAGTTAGAATGTGTTGAACAAAATGTGGTGTTTCTACTCAGAACCTCATCAGTTGTATTTACTATACTCATTTGGCACAGGTTTGAAACTGGCATTCTGTGTATGGTTCTGGCTTTTTTCCACTTCAGTCTTGTTTTTGTGGTAAGATTTCTGTAGCTTGTAGTCTGTTAGCCGTGGTTTGAATATGAAATTTTGACTTGTTCGCACAAATGGTTTGCCACACATTTGGTGCAGCTTTTTACTGAAAACCGTTTATTCCAGATGGAAACTGAGTTTTTTCTACAGTTACTATATTGTACACAGTTTGCATGGTTACTGTTCTTTCAGTATGTAACTTCAAAAGTCAAGTATCCATGGCCTTTTTTTGTTGAAGTATGTTTATCTATGTCCAAAAAATTACCACTGATATTTTCCCCTACCCCCACGACAGAATTTTGTGATCCAGTTATCACATTCTCTATACAGAAAAGGACTGATCCACTTATGTTTTTAGGGGTGATAGATATGTTTCTAAGACTGATAATTGTAAGAATGACCAGGAAGAATATCCTTACATCTATTGAATTTTTGTCCTAAGATGACATGAACTATCGTTGGTGCCTGCTGTTTTTCTGTGTCTTCGTTTTACTCAAATATCCGACTAATTAAGACTTCAAATGTTCAATAACTATCTTACTATGTAAAGTTACATGTGGGCTACAAGGAAGACATGAAAAGTTCAATTTTATTCCAAGTATATATATTTATTGCTATCCTATCATTTTGTACTACATGAATTCAAAATTAAATTTGAAAATGTCTACACAGTCCATAGGCTGATAATTATAAGCTATTTACAATCAAAATAATGCTTTGAATTCATATAAACATTCAATTGTTCTCTCAGTCAGAAAAGCAAAAGCATTAGCAGCAATAGTAAAAACTTTCTTGTGAATTAACCTTTGAAAAGTACATTGACAATAAAATGTAAAACAAAGTAATATCAGAAATGGATTGTACAATCAGTGATGTCGGGTAAAGCAAATGTTGATAGATATGTGTACCACAACAATTTCACATACTAGTATTGCACTGTTAAGAAAAAATGTGTGACACAATGGTGTTATGTATCCTGAGCCAGTGGTGTCGCTGATTGTTTCTGGAGACACCAAGAGAAAGTGTGAAAAGTAATGATTTGCATTTCCTCTTGAGTTCTCAGTGCTATTTAATGGGGTGATATAAAAATGGTGCCTGTTCCACAACAAAACAGTCCGGTTGAGAGCTCAAGTTTTTTACCTCTGGTCATAAAAAACTTACGTTTCTGTGTAGCCATCTGTCCATAATCTGACAGCACTTTCAAGATAAAGACTCCTGTAAAACTCACCAATGGGCGTGGAATGTTTATGCTCTGAAAATCCATGCAGTTGTAAAGCAGCTTTGTTCAAGTCACACCTTTATAATAACGCCATCTAGCGATTCCTTCTGTACTACAGACTTGTGGAGGTGGTCTATGTGTCTGAAGGCTGAAATAATCTCAGCAACAAACAGAGTAACAGACAGCATCAACCACAAACATGCCATGATGAGAAAGAAGGTATTTAACAGAGCGGAGATGATCAGGTTTGTTAAGATGACAATGATGGGTATCTGTGTGGCGATCGTGAACTTGAAGAGAGGTTGTAAACATATATTTTGTATCACGCCAATTGTCGATGAGTATATGCATACATAAATAACTACGATGCCACAAAGGGTATCTTCTGAGACCTCGACAATCACCTCAGCAACCCGTCCGTACAGTAGGATACTTTCGAGAGCCACATAACTCATTAAACAGACAAGCTTGTTCTGTATGATGACTCTCAATCCCAGCTCCAAGCGTGTTAGCCCATCTTCTGTTTGCACCAAGGAGACGTGTGCGAAGAGGACACCTAACACAATTGTCATGAACTGCACAAACTTGATGGCTGCAATTCCTACAAGCACGTCCTCTCTCCAGAATACATGGAATGCTACTTCGTAAAGCAACATGAAGATCAATGTGCATAAGAGTTCTTTATAACACCGCATACCTAACGGAACAATTTCCAACGGTTTGTCTGCGCATGTCACTTTTACCAAGTCCTGAAAATCAGTGTTACAACAGTGACAGTCACACTGCACATCGATGGTCTCCTTGCTGATTGTCAGTCTCAAGTCAGCACTTGTCCCTAACAGTTCTACAGAGTGGTAGGAATCCGTTTGAATCTTCTTCGCTGATGTACCGTTACAACACTCCGTCTTTGCACGCGGGCTCTGGGCTCTTGAAGACCTCCGACGGCGGACAGATATGATGATGCCGACCAGAAGCGTGCTGACCACCAGCCAGAGGACCACAGGGGGGAAGGGGACAGCCTGGAACAGCGCTGTCTGCATCCTGAAACTGAGTACCATGTTGTTCTGTCAGTATTCCTGTAAAAGGCCAAACACAGAAAGTTAGACAGAAATAGGAGACTTGCACACAGCCTGGTAGTGTCTTAACGGGGGCTACATATAGGGGCCAATACCGACAATACTTTACACTACATTCAGGAGAACTGTTTGTGTATTAAGCTAAATTCAGCATATAAAATTCAGGAAGGCATTGCCTTTGTGCAAATTTTCCCACCCTGTTATGAAATATGGGAACACCCAAGGAATTTTGGGAGAAAAAGATCGCTTTCCTTCAAATTATGGAAAAGGACATGCAAGAACCCTAAAATTTGACCATGAGTCCTTTAAAAAAAACTACTCCACTACAACATGCTAGTACATTATGGATGGTCCCACAACTGGCCATGATAGTTTATCACCTACACAGCTTGTAGTCACACACCAACATAAAATGTTTTTCTCTTCTCTACCTGACACATGGGAGGTACTGGAGACACAAAATGTGGTGGAGGGTGTCGTGAGAAAATATGATTACATGTATGTACTACCACAGACATTATCATTTGTACTATTGATAACACCAAGACACTGGGAACGAGTGGACAAAACTCGTGACCAGGGCCCATTAAACTATTACCCTGTAAAACATATGATGATCTCATCCAGCACAAATTCTGGTGTTCAGTTTCACAACATGTCCCCAAATAGAACAGATATTCTGTGGTTTTAGTGTTACACCATCAGACTACTGTACCATTATATTATATCCAGAAAACACCTGGGCCCATTGCAACAGGTCATAACGTTGCATCTATTGTTTACAAGCATAGTTTGGGAGGGTCCTTAAGCTGGGTACTTACCCGTCTTAAACCAGTTTCATGTTAAGGAGTCTGTCTATACCTCTCAATGGGCGGTGTTCAACTAGGAAAAAACTCTACAAACTTCAACACCAGCAAGGCTGAATAACACGGTCTAGTTACTCCTATATCATGTATTCTATGTATAATGTCCCTGACAATACATAATGTAGTATTTCATGCATGCACGGCAAAACCATGTGCGCTTAAATGAAAGGAAATGCGTCGCAACTTACTGTGTCTGCAAATATTGGGTGCAGCCTCCAGTCCGATCTTTACCGTGTCAGTGCTGTGCCCACTTGTATAAAGCGCAAACAACAACACTAAGAACAGACTATCGTGACCAGACTACCTGTACTGTGTCTGTAGTCTATAGCCACACAACCGGTTTGACTACTGTCCGACGAGGTATTAATTTTTAAATGCGGTCAGCTGACTTCTGAACAATGCGACTCCCCCTGTCGAAGACCACCTTTGTCTGCCACACTTGTTTTCACATGTAAGGCACAGGAAGACGACATTTGTTTGTTTTCACTTACCGAGAAAAGATCAATCCTGTGGGGTGGTGAGATATTGGTGGCTTTAACGAGAACCTATTCGGGGAAATCCACCGGACCGTAACGTTTCAACAAATACAGGTGAAACAATGACCTCATAGAAAACGAATGATGCTAAACCAAGGGCGTTATTTATATATCCCTAAATAGTGTCATTGGCTAGACGCATCTTATTTACGGAGATATTTAGACTGTTTGGACAACGGGATTTTCTATGCGTTTCGGATTTTTTTCTAAATACATAGAGCGGAAAGGAACCTATGGAAAACCCAGTGAGGGCCCGGTCACATCATCGTCGTACGACTAAGGCTAGAGACTAGTAGAGTCGAAAGCATTTTTGGGCAATCGTGAATAAGCCGTGCAAACTCTTTTTCTTTCTTTTGTGGAGGACAAAAGTTGCCGAAGATTCACATGAACGATCTGTTTTGTCACTGAAAATCCAACGACAATCTTACGACGAGTGTATTGTTTGAATGCCGGCTATGTGCGAGCTTGTGTGCGCTCACACGACCAGAACGTAATGCTACGGGATAAGCATCTCCCTCAACCATGGCGAGGGATTCAGGTAGGGACAGTTCCACTATAGTCCGGGGATGGAGCACCTAACCCTCCCCCAACACATGGTTAATGTTGGAGCATCCCTAGCATCAGTGCAGCACTACGACGATGCTAAAATTTAGTGATTCTTTCTTTTCAAATATTTAAGTTTAATTTAGAAATATTAATGAAGACTTAAATTTACTTAAGTTTACGCTTTAACCTTCTTGGTGCGTCATAAGGCTGTCAATTACGTCTTTTGGTTGAATTGGAGAAATAAATAAAAGAGAAGTTGCAAAGCATTACTAGACCGCAGAATCTGACCAAGCACGACAGAAGACGAGCAAAGCCTTTTCAGTCGTCATTTGTTGATCTAAAATGTATTTATAGGTGTTCAACATCTGGCCTGTGAAAAAGGGCTTGCTCATCTGCAGTTTAATACTGTCTACGAGCACTTTGCCAAATCCCCGTGAGACATACTACTATTAAATTTAGTATCTGCAAGTTCACGCCTTTTGCCTTTTGTTTTGTTTAATACCTGAGGTTTACAAACCTCAGAAAACGGTTCATAACTTCATCGTCCATTTTTCGTGCATGATTATGAACAGAAACAATATTGAAAGCTAGCTGGATTTTAGGAAGGTAGTCATTTTCTAATAATAAGGTTCCAAGTAGGCTGTTTCTATGCGATTTTCGAGGAGAAGTTCCGGTGTAAAAACAAACGATGGCACAACCCCACACAGGGACCATTGTTACAGGTGCAGTTCTTACATCGCACACATACCTGCTTACAACAAGTGTGACAAACTTGCCGTTCCCGCTGCAAACACAATATAAACACCGCAGCATCTGTTCTCAATTCTTAGAAATTCAAGGTAGTTTCAAGGGTTGACAAGCTTTATGAAGAAATACAAATCACAACTTAGTGTCGAAAGAGACATGTACTGGAAGATACGATTTTCCATCCACACATATGCAGGCATGCATGTATAGTTTCCAAGCAGACGTGTCAGCTGGATGGAAAAGAGAAGAATTTGGTCAAATTTGGACAAATAATTTGCCATGGGATTTCAGTCTATCCAATTGGCCAACTATCGTCGGCCGGTTAGTTCACTCCTAGGCCTCCTACTAGATTTTTATTCCTAACTTGGCCATTACTATACGTAGGCCAGAGTCTGGTAGAGACTAATACATGTACGCCAACATGCTACAAAAACATACCGTCTAATAAAAGAAAGGAATTTGAAAGTTTGACTGCAAACTGTACGGGAATGAATATCATGGTCACACAAAAGATTCCACCCTGGTCAACTCGAAATATCCAAGAAAAACACCTGTATTTCAACCCCGCCAGGTACGAAGAAACGTACTTTCCCCACGTGTTTCGGAAGACTGTGGATGGTGGATCGGCTGGTTCTTTCTGAGGTAAGAGACGTCCTGTGGGCGTGGAAGAAGAAGTGTGTTTAGTAAGCTCTAGTACTACACTCTTTAAACATGCGGGCACTCAACTGGCTATTCATTCTGAATCACGCTTAAATATGCCACTGACTTTGAATGAATGGGCTCTCTTAGGGTATTCGGTCGTTTCGAATCACAATGTTATTCTTGATGGTATGTTAGTAACAATTTTTGTCAGATGTAAAGTGGCGTAACAGAAATAGCTATCTGATCATTGTTTTCCGTTAGCTGATAGGAGTACCGTAGATAACGAACAGTAATTTAAGTGTTCTGAATTTAGAAAGACCACATAAGAGCCCCTGAGCTTACAGGTGCGGCCCACATTATAGGGCAAGAAGTGACCCGCTACGAAATACGCCGAGAGCTTTTGTTTACCCTTACCTTTTTAAGTTATAAGACCAACTCGTTTAGTGGAGTCGACGGACCGAACCATCGTCTATGCCAACACGAGATAGACCGGGACATTCTACGAAAACCACACAGTACAGGCAGAGTTACCTAATAAAGTATGTAGACATGCCAGTGTGGAAGATACAAATTTGCAGTAAGAAGATAGATTTCTAAGTCCCAACCCACATGCATTTTTCTCACGTACTAACAAACATATAACAGTCAACACGCAGAAAAAGATATATGGGGTAGAAACAACAATGTTTACGGTTTATAACCCATTTCGGAGAAAGATATCCGTCTTTTAAACTTGATTGTTGTTGATCCTTTTAAGAGCTTGGCCCACAAATCTGTTGTTTTCAATTCGTAGTCACGAAACTTGGACAAGTACCATGAGTTGTAATAACAGAAAACAATCAGCACTTTAAAGTAAGAGAAACCGAGTACAACAATTTGGGACGTTTTGTTTTGTTAAAGACCTTTTATCGCCACGGCAAGGACACGCGAGTTAGTTTTCGGAAACTTCTATTAAAGAAATTTTGTACCAGAAGTCATCCATTTTACAAAGCAAGATTATTTCATAGAAGGTTTTTGAATGAAAATTTCTTTAGCTAAACTTTCCCAACAAGGAGCATTCACAATCAATGACTATGGTGTCTTTATGGGATGATGGCGCATGGATATGTGATAAATTATGCAGGTTTTACAAATGAAATGATCTAAAGATAGAGCACTCACAAGGCTAACATACGGCCAGGCTGAAATTGTTCCTCTGGCAAAATTCTATTATGACGCCAAGTATTGAACAGGCTGTTGGTTGCTATGCTTTTAAATCCTGATTTTCTTATTCAGCCATATATTTCATAAAATATTGATGAAAAGGACAGTCTTCAAACAATGATATTCCCTAACTTCATGAGCCTGTGCTAACAGTATTTTCTTGTTGCTGAGAGCCTGTGTTTCCGCAAGACTTGCCCTGGAGCCCTTCAAAACCGTCAAACTATGACGGCTTTGTTCAAGATCTTTTTATAGATAGTGTTTTTGTAAATCGTTTGTGCAATGTTAGGCATGTGTATAACGTTACACACGTGCACGACTGTATATATGTTTCATAGCCTCACTCAATACGTATACGGTAAATCTACCTTTTAGCTATGTGTCCGTTGATACAAACTTTGATAAGTCTAATAGACCGGTAGCATGGAACGTTATGGCTAAACGTTTAATCTTTTTTGTAACTTATGTTCCTATAACTGTACATGCGTCTACATGAAGCCATCACTAGTGTGAGTAGTTTGTACATGAAGTTGCTAGTAATACAAGCACGCGTTATTTGCCATACACTGTACCTGATGCAATCGTTGTGCAATACACTTTGACTATCTTTGACTATCTGATCTATCGATTGCCGCATTTGTAGCTAATCCTTTCTCAAATTGTTTACATTACACAGGATTCAGATTATTCATCTTCTTACCTTGTTTTCCAGTGTAAAGGTGAATTCTGGCGTTTGCCGGCATACTTATGACGCATGGGTGTGACAGAAAACCAACTTATCTCTCACACAACAACAATTTTCATTCTAGGTCAGAATATTCCATCCTGGTACGTGTTTACGGATATTCTTAATTAACTACCAGACCTTGTCGAAATGACTGATAAAAACTGGTAAATACAAAACAAAGGACAAAATACCAGTATATTACGTCTAATCGTCAAACTAGTCTAAGAGTGAATGTTCGTATTTGCACGGACACAATGATGTCCTGAACGCCATGGTAAATGTGTCGGTCTACTTTGTTTTAGATAATGTGACCAAGGAGGTTATGTATATCCTTCTTAACCTTAATGTGACCAACTAAAACTCGACTACAAAGGTGGCTCATTTATATACTGTTCCAATGTTGATCTGATTTATTATGTAATAATCACAGCCGTGCTGTACAGGTAAATATAGTAAACTACCAGGACCATAAAACTTGTACTGTTTACCAAAGAAACGACCATGACAAAGGAGAGTTCAGGTGTGTTCAGGTAGGAGGAAGGTCGGGGGGAGTGTGTGCCTGAAAACGTGCCCCGTCCGGGACGACTTTCTTGGAAGTCGTTGCGTTTGGAACCGCCTCACGACGGGCACTACAACCCTTTCTCTTGCCTTTCTTAATTTAGAGTCTAGATGCACAGTCGGAAAGGTGTATGTATTACAAATACGTAAACACGGAAACAACGTTATCAAATTAACAGGTTCATTGTGTATATGCATATGAGCACAAATAAAAAGTCAAGAAAAAGGCCAAAGTTGTCAAAGCAAGTCGGATAAATTCTCCAAGCAGATGTTGGGTGAAAGATCGTAAGGTTTCTTAGTGACGAAAGGCTTCTCGGACAGTCCCCTCTCCCCATATAAGCAGATAAACAGTTGAGTAAAAGGCCAAAGTTGCTAAGAAAAGTCTGATGTTGTCTAACAATTATTAACCCAGTTAAAACATACGATATATGATGTATACATGAATGTAGGTGGCGCTTCGACGGGCAGACATGGTGTTACATGGGCTCCTCACGCGGTGCCTAAAATCGACACTTTTTATGTCAACTGGTGTCTTAAAGTTCACTCTAGATATGTACAAAGATGTCTGAACTATTGGGGAGAGTTTTCACCAGTTTCACACAAATCTCTAGTGTGTTTAGGCATCTTACAAGTTAGGAGTACAAACCCTATAAGAGCCCAAGCTGCAGTACCGCTCCCGGCCGCTTCCTGAAAAGTGGCTAAGACGACCGCCAAATTGCCAAATTTCCCTCTTTTCAGGAATGGGGAAATGGTGAAAGGCTCGCAAAGGGGTTTGAATTTTTGTGGCTTATTTGGCTTCTTCTTCCAACATTTAAGCATTTGAGATTACAAATTGCAATATCTCAAGCAGTTCACCAAGAAAACCACGGGATATTAGGTCAGAAATGGCACCAGCGTCGAGTGCATGTCCTGTAAATTGTCCATTTGGCTACCACTGCCAGTATTCATTACAGTATGTTGTTGACATTTTAGTCAAACGACGTCTAAACTTTCTTCACGTTATGTTCAGCAACATACAATTTGCTGTTGTCATCGTCATATGTCGAGAGTTTCCAATGTATTAGCAAGGACGTTAGTTCCTTGGTATTAGGGACAAGGGTCCGGCATGCTCTACAGTTAGATGCTGAACTAGTCATACACAGTACAACTATCTAACTAGGCAAATAACACAAAACATTGTATTAAAAACTGTTATAAGACGCTAAATACATAGTGGGGGTTCATGCTTCATTCATAAAGAAAACTCAAAAGCTTTTACTTGTGGTTTATTACACAATCCGAACAAACAACAAGCAACTAGCAAATCAATTGCACATAATTACACCAACACACCAACACACATATGAATATATCTAGCATGAAATACATCTATTGCTATTTGATGACACATAACATCTATAAGCAGAACCACAAGATCAGATAGATAAATTATGATAATGATAACAAGCCTTTTAATCAGCGTAAATTACATCACTCGTGCTTGAAAAACAGTACTAGTGTAGCAACGCATGTGAAGAAATAAACAGATACTCTCCTTTATCTTGTCAACTTTTTGCGTTCTCGTCATTTGTACATTTGTATTTTCAAATCACTTATAAATTATTCCGCCTTCATATTTGTAAATTCAGTAGCACAAGAGATCACTCTTACTTGATTTCGTGGCTTACATCCTTTCAATAAAAAAAAACGACTAGAAAGGTCACAAAGGCTATCAAAAACACTTGGTACACAGCATGGTGTATAACAAACACTAAATCAGTTATCTTTGTTCCTTCGTCAGGAAGCAGTTTGTATTATTTTAGGAGAAGATTCCTTCTACTCTAGGATCCAGTTTGCGAACCGTCTTAACTACTGCCAGCCTTAATTTGAAGTGGTTGCTTTTAAAAAAGTTTCAAAATCCAAACCCCTTTGTGAGCCTTTCATGATTTCCCCATTCCCGAAAAGAGTGAAATTTGGCAATTTGGCGGTCGTTTAAGCCACTTTTCAGGACGCGACCAGGAGCGGTACTGCAGCTTGGGCTCTCATAGGGTATGAAGTCCCGGGTTTAGAATGTTAAAATCTACGATAATCTATGCTTAAAGCCTGTGAAAACCTTCTCAAATAGGCCAAGACATCTTCGCAAAGATCTAGAATGACCTTTAGGGCACTAGTTCACATAGGAAGGATCGATTTTAGGCGCCGCGCGAGGAGCCCATGTAACACAATGGCAGCCTGTTGAAGCGCCACCTATATTCATGTACACATCATATCTTGTACGAAATAAGTATGTTAAGGATATATTTGGATGTCAACCATTCTCCCATAGCGCCTTTGGCCTTTCACTCAACTGTTCATTTGCTTATATGGGGTAAGGGACTCTCAGAGAAGTCTGGGCGTCACTTAGAAAACATTACGAGCTTTCACCCAAATATCTGCTTGGAGACATTATCCGATTTACTATGACAACTCTCGCAATTTACTTGACTTTATACTTGTGCCCATATCCATATCCACAATGTATTAAGCTAATAACGTTGTGTTTACGTACATGTTTGTGGAATTCGCCTTTGGGAATTTTAATCTATTTTAGAAAGGCAAGAGAAGAGGTTGTAGTACCCGTCGTGCGGCGGTTCCAAACGCCACGATCTTCCAAGAAGGCGTCCCGGACGGGGCACGTTTTCGGGCACAGACTACCCCCGGCCTTCCTTCTAACGTTACATGTCTTATACTTATACAAACAAATCTGACATAGGGTCAACTATGCAACCTTCCTGCTAATGAAAGAACAATGATAGAGGATTTATTGTTTATCACTGGCCTGTATAGCTTTTATCTTCAGTTATTTTGGTCATTTCCCTTTTCACAGAAATAATCATCCCTGTTAAAGTTCCATTACACTCTGCACAAGCTTATTTGAGTTTCTGTAATTCAAACATGGCCTGTTGGGTATCATTTAATTATAATCGGAATTGTGATCCACTGTTTGGAGAATTGTAACACAGCTGCATATCTTCCGGAGTGACCAGTTTGATCCTGTTTTGACTGACTTTGTCCGTAATTTTCTGGCATGTTAGTAGCTCACATAAATAGCTACATGTATGATGGTTTCGTAGACAAGACGGGAAATGCGCCGATAAACTAAATGGATCAAAAGCGCCGACTAGTGGCCAATAGTATTACAACAATAAATACAGCCATACTACTGGAAGTCCCATCAATTAATACTGTGACACTCTGAAAATAAGCTAAAAACCGACTCTTTATACCGCCAAACAGTTCGGTTTGAACCTCGATGGCTCTCACGTTAAAGTGTTAACAAATGGTGTACAAATTGTGAGCAGGTTGAAGATTTCGGTCGCACTATTTTTTAACCGCGGAAAAAAACTGTGTTGTGCGGTCTGAAGGTGATATTGACGCTGATAGGTCGTACGAATGTACATTCAGATAATTCTATTGATGCCACTGAACATCGATAAATGTTATATGCTGATTGGTCAATTATAATCAATTGACCAATCAATGTGCAGCTACTATGGTCGACTTATTTATACCGCCCACAGTAAAGTTCGAGCCTCGCTGCACGCGCGCTGGCTTTCACGTTCAAGTGTTTACAAATAAATGGTCAAGGAGGTTGACCTACTTGCAAATGGTGTACAGATAGCGGGTAATTATACAACAATAAAGTGAATAGGCTGAAAGTCTCGGTTGCACTACTTTTTACCGCAGAAAAAAACTGTGTTGTGCGGTCTGAGTGTGATATTGACACTGATTGGTCGAACGAATGTACATTCCGATAATTCTATTGATGTTTTACTGCATGTCATATAATGTAGCATGCTAATTGGTCGACTTGAATAAATTGACCAATCAATGTGTGGCTATCATTACAAACTGCTCAATCTGCAGCATTTATTTCATTGACTGCTAGGGGTCGCTCTTAAATAATCAATGTAAAATCGTATTTGCAGTATTACTCTAGTGTCGTTCTTCTCTAATCCACTGAGGGGCGCCTTTGACACGCAGAGAAAAGTAGGGAATGCCACATTATAGATAACATTGTTTGAAAGAAGCAGTTTACAATCTTTCTAAATACCTGGATCCTGGATAAAATTAATCTTGAATACTGTGACCATGATTTTTTTGGCATCATATAACTTTACGTAAAATTGTCCTGATATGCCATGTTGATCCCACATAGTAAGACAAGTAACAGGTATTCTGTACTTACTTCTAATATTATCTATGCGACATTATATTACGTAACTGAAGCTCGTAATGAATGGTTTCGATACGTCAGATTTTGCAACCACAGCACTCATTTCTCTGCACTCGGTTTCAAATGTTGACAGGGGATGTCCAGTGCTGAGGATCCAACTATAATAATGCAATGCAATGCAATGAAAGGAAAGGACACGCAATGAAAAGACACTTACACACTTGTTACCTTTTTTTAATTTTTTTATTTATTGTGAAAAGAACAAATTTTCTCTTACACCAGTTTGTGTTTAAACCCTCGTAAGCACTGAGGCTAAGAGAACCCCCAGAATACAAATAAAAAGCTGGATTTCCTTCTGTTTAGCATGGCCGTGATTTGGGGTTCTTAGCTCTCTGAGAACATGACAAAAGGGGGCTTGTCTGAAGAAAAAATGTATAGCTGGATTTTCCCATGGTAACATCAATTGTTCATACCATCAATCCCACCTTATGCAGTGTTAAATGTCACTACAAAAAGTGCCTATGTTGTTGAACATACAGACTGAAAGTTTCCAGATTTCAAATACATAAGACAATTCAGACTTTGCCATTGAAAACAGTGTCAGCAAAGTCACAGAAACTACCCAGACCAGGACAGATACATACAACTATCACTGGGTACAGCATGGATGACAATGTCAGCAGAGCAATATCGATCACAGCTCCCAAGTAGCTGCCATGGGTTTGAAAATTGGCCTGAATTCCTGCTGACATACATCACTATTTCCCTTCACCTAAAGTCTAACAGTGTCTAAACAAATGTATCAATATCACAATCATGACACGGAAGTTGGTCAGCAGAATGGAACATTTTTTGCTTTTTTTTTTTCATACAGCCACATGTGCCCTGTACATGTGTTAGAAATGTGACAGCTACATATCAGACTCCATGGAAAGATGTTAACATTTTAAGCAGCAGTCAAAAGGGATATTTTACGTAGAATGGACTTACAAAAGCCAAAAAAACTTAGTGTCATGTTCTACTTTTTACAAAAACATGGGGGAGCAATGGGGAAATAAAATCAAGAAGTGATGGATAAACACTGGTAGAACAAAAATGAATTCCACACATTTGGCAGCAGACATATCCATGCTTAAAAATCAAATAATCCAAACGTCCCTGTGCTCGTGTGCAAGCTCTGGTATCATCAAACACTTTACATCTCATGAAACATGTTCCCCTCTAAGTGGCACCTTGCCACTCCTAATCTGAAATGGTACATCCCGTTACCAGTACAAGAAAGACTGAACCATCCTACAGGGAGGGGGTGAACATTAGGCTTGCACAACAATTGGAAAGATACAAGTCTTCAGATATATACCAACAAGTTTGGTACATCATTCTCTTAACGAATAGCAGAGTTCAGAATTTACATACGGACAAGTTGAACACATATTCTACCGGGTGTAGACAAGACAATTGATTCATGGTTTTTAACGACTAGATTTCTACTACTATGTTTTCTATATAATTTACAACTCGTCCTTTTCAGCTGTGGAATCTGATGCATCTTCCTCCTCTTCCTCCTCCTCAGCATCTCCCTCCTCAGCCTCCTCCTCATCTTCCTCCTCTTCCTCATCTTCCTCCTCCTCTTCTTCTTCTTCATCTTCTTCTGTGGACACAAACACAGCAGTTATTAACAAGTAAACATTATCTGTACATATTGTAATGATAACTTGTTGCATTGGTTTTACTGTAGAAGTTGATTGTAAATCAGTTTTTACTGCAAGGCCGATCTGATTCATGTTTTATCAATGAATAAACTAATTACTACTACTACAGGAGCTCATTAAAAAAAGGTAACAAAAAGTCATCCTCATTTGAGCATGAGGCTTTTTCAGGCAGCTAGCAGCAGTACAATGTGGCTTTGCTACAGATGGAGTCTTCGACCAAACACATCAGGTTATCCCTAGTCATCTCGAAAAGTGTATTAGCTTGTTTTATGCTTCATACAACGTGTCACTGATACAAATAAAAGGGTCACTGGCTCTACGCCTCTCTTCAAAAAGACTGCTGGCAGCACAGGGATGACTTGGCATGGGATCAAATAATGTCCTTTTCCTCAGCTACCTACAAGGTAACACAATATCAAAAGCAACTGAAGGAGAAAATTCTATGGCTAATGCAGCAGACCAGAAAGCTGTGCAGTGCTTACCACTTCTGTCAGGTGGCACTGTTGCAGATAGATTCCAATGACTACATTTAAGCTTTGTGTCTGGCATATTTCTGACACCATGACAGGTAAAAGAGAACCATAATGTGAAAACTCACCATCTTTCCTGGCCTTTTCCTCCTCCTCTCTTTTCTGCCTCTCCTCCTCATCCTGCTGATCCTTCATTTTCTTCTCTCCATCTTTTGTTTTTTCCCACAATTCCTTGGCCGCCTCTTCTGCTTGGTCTACATCGTCTGTGACCAGGATGTTGTCAAAAATGTGTGCCTGCTTTCACCTAGAATGGAGGAGGAAAACTTCAA
>NC_049993.1:11544909-11562666 GCF_000003815.2 Branchiostoma floridae | reverse complement strand
TGTTGTGTTTCCTGTTTACCAAAGGACCATTTAAAAGCCAGCCGACCCTAGCCTTTTTTAGGTGGGCAATGGAGTCACATAGCTTCGAGTCAGAATTTTTATTCAGCCTGCTTCCTATTCAACTTTTCAAGTAAAAAAACCTGCAATATATCATCCCAAACTATAACCAGAAGTTACAGAACTGCCTCAACACCAGTCAACACTTTTTCAGCCCTTTGTGTACAAAAAAAGTCGCTGGTGTCTGAAGCTCTGCTGTTCGCATGTTTCACTACAACACGACATACCTGCCACAAGTCGAAGCCGACCGCGCCGATGTCCTCGTATCTGTAGATGAGTGAGTCTGCTGTGTATTCTGGGTTGTCAATCTCGGGGTGGATCCATTTCCCATCATACCCGGGGTTCTTGATCTGTTTGGGCTTCCACTCACCCTGTGGAGGGGAAATTCAGTCTGGTCAGACTAATATATACTTCCTGGGACGTGAGCATTCTGTTCGCAAAACTTGGGGCAGTAACAAAACTAGTGAGGGCAGTCTACCTTTATCTTTTTCCTTAATTCTCCTGTATTGAAATTCTTGTTCAACCGTCTTTCTTTCAGTAATAAGACCTTCTCAATACTCCCCTTGCTTCAAAATGGAGCATATCTAGCACACTTATGACAAAAGAGTACTGTTTCTGTGTATGCTTCTATCAAAATTCTATGAGTGTGGACTAAATACTTAACAACATGAGCTCATCACAAAGTCTGCTTTTTTTCAGTGACTGCACTTGTGCCAACCACAGAGTATTTTTCTTAACATTTTTCAGTATCTATGAAACTATATGTTGCACAGAAGGTGTCTGTATCCATAGGAAAGTTTGAGAATGCCACCCACCTTGTACTCAGGGTTATCGATCATGGGAGGCTCCCATTCACCGTCCATTTCATCATCCCAGTCCTCAGGCTTGGTGGCATCAGGGTCGGGGATGTGCTCGGGCTTGTCCCAGTCCTACACAGAGAAACAGATCGGGAAAATGGTTGGACACTATCCAACATGGTGCTAAAAACCTACCAAATATTGATGAGTATTCAACTCTACTATGTGACAAAGCTAAGTGCTGTACTCTAGTGTCACATAAGTGCCTTTTCTTACTCTGGAAAAGAAACCGTGACTGATATGTGACTGGAGTAGTGTAACATTTCTAGCTATATGATTTATTACCATTGGTCTGTTGATAATGACTTAGAATCATGCATCCAATGTGCCCACCCAAAGCTCTATATGTAGATAGCGTGGACATCCCTTTTAATGCAGGAGAGGATGTGCTGACCTGTAAATTCATTTGTATTCACGGGGATTTCATTTTGTGGTAGGATCTGAAAGGTTTTCACTGTGTTTTGAGTGCACAGTTAAAACAGTCCAATCATAAAGCAGTAATACATGTAAATGTCATGTTTTTATGAACATCCCCAAATCTCCCGTACCTCAGGCTTGGCGTCCTCAGGATCATCGATGTACTCCTTCTCGTCCCAGTCGTCAGGCTTCTTGGCGTCGGGGTCCTTGATCTTCTTGGCGGGGAGGAAGTTCCAGTCGTCCTCCAGGCTGCCGCTCTCGACCTTCTTGTTGTCGATCCTGACCTCGTACGTCTGGTCGGGCTTCACGATCAGTGTGTACAGATGTGTGAACTCATCGTCCTGTGGAGAGATAGGCATAATGTTTAGGGAAAGCATGCCAAGGTTTCCCTCTTGTCATTTTGCACATCTGGATGTCTAGTGTTCATTGTTGTGATTCCAACTCAGAGTAATGTCAGTATAGCAGGAGCAACTCTCACCAAACTTTCAGTCTGTAGATTCTACTCTGCAAACGTAATGTTACCAAAATTTGCTATGGTAAGATGTTTATATTTATTTACAGTCTATAAATTCTACGCTGCAAATCACAGTGACCTTTGTTGAAGTTTCAAGTTAAACTTTCCTTTAATATTTGGAGAGATTCAAAGATGCTCAATACAAAAGTTACCCCAGCAACTGCACAAGTTTAGTAAACTGTAAGAAGTTTTGGACAGTATATACTCTATTAGGTGTTTTTGTATGGTCTTTGAACGGATCCTCCATGGAGTCCTAACAGGACATACAAACCTTGCATCTTATGTCCTTGTTGATGAGGTGATTCTTATCCTTATAGTTGAAGATGACATGAACTTTCTTTGTACCAGGACCACAGATGTCGGGGCCTGCAGGGGGAATTCAGTTCATCAACAAACAAAAATGGGGGTGTAAAGGGGGTAGAGTAGCAACCACAACCTGTTGGTGTAGAGAACAATTTTGCGTTTTTGTACATTTTGAACGTTAAATGAGCCAACATGATTTTTTTCAGAATCGTCAAATGGTTCTCTAACACTAACAGCAACAGTCATGGGCTGCCCCCTTGTGCCCACGTGTGTGCATTGCAGCCTCACCTTGCACTTAATGTCCTTGTTAATGAGAACGTTGCTGCCCTTGTAGTTGAAAATTACGTGGACCTTCTTTTTATCATATCCACAGATGTCAGGTCCTGGATAGGTGTGGACAGACAGAGTTTAGAGGTGGAAGACAGCTGGGTTGGAAGTACAGTATGTGTTTTCTCCAGTGACAGTGTCACAGATGGGATTGAATGACCCAATAGCTGGGTTGAGTTCTGAAACTGCCCTTCTTCAAGGAATAGAGAGCAGTAACTTTATGTGAATGTAAGAAGAATTGAACAATTTCTTCCCAGAAAAATTCTGCTAAAAAGCATCACTACAAGCCTTAATCCCTGAAAAATTCTGCTTAAAAATTCCCATCTTGACAGTACAGAAACATATACAAAAAAAAATGCCATACTATCCTCTTGTTTGAGTCTTGAATACATATCATCACATTTGTGACCACTACTTTTTCTGATGCATACCTCAATGTAATAGTAGTAATCAGTGAAGCTTTGCCAAGCTACATCTCATGAGAAATGGTTCTAAGCAAGACCGACTTGTTTAGTACACCAAAAGACATCACAAGCTACTGTGTGGCTACCACATGACTTAGTTAGAAGAGAGGCAGAGATGTCGCCAAGGGTGCAGAGAGCAAAAGCTGAATAAGAATGACAGACACAAGTTCATGAGGAACACTACGTAAAACTAGTGGTGAGTCTGCATTGCACTTGCACTTACATTGCACAACATATATGGCACAAGGAAATCATACACTTAACATAACATTCACATTACAACATACTATTACTAAAAGATAAAATTTCATTCCAGCCTAATAAAAAGCTTGAAACTGCTGTCAAGAAAATTCATTCTAAGCTATTACCAAAGTAATCTATTATCATATTATCAAACAATATTTGTATCAAATTTCAGCCAATTTATGACTACAAGCCAAAAGGACATAATTGCTGATAACAAGGTGCAATGAAACTGCTGTTAGAAATAGTAAAATCAGATAAAATGATTTCTGGATGACTGAATCTGTTGTATAGAACTGAAAACAACAGGCTTACCGAACATGATGTGGTATTTAGAGTCTCCATCAAACTTCTTCTGGTCGAAGTCTGAAGGCAGCAGCTTGATGTAGCCGCCGCCACAGTCGATCTTCTGCTCGTGCTTGACCGTGAACTGGAGGACTAACGTTTTCCCCTCGTTGCTGAAGGACTCCTCCATCTTGTGGGTCAGGTGGTAGAATCTCGCATCCTGTCCAGTCTGGATACCTGACAAGGATAAAATCAAAACCAGCTCAGCAACAAATCTACATGTATTTTACTTCTTACTGTGCCACATTTTGTCTCTGGCTCAGGGCTTTGTCCTACTTTGAGTTTCTTTCCATTGCACTCATTGTTTGAGAGCCAATATTGTTGATTTTTGTTGTTAAATCTGTTGTTATAAGCTTTTAAGAATACATCTTCATTGTGTTTCGGGGGTCATGAAGCTCTGATTTTTGGACAGAAGGATGGGTCCTGGGGATAGCCCTGCTCTGAACCCAGTATAAAAAAAATTAACAACATACCAATAGAAAATGAAGGAAACTTGTAACGGGCTCCACCCATCAGGCATTGCCAAAAACAACAATCATTATTGCAGATAGCTTCAAATATACATTTGTACATAGTTCATTTCATCCACACTATGTCCAGTCTGAGGATGTTTGTCCATACCTTTGTCCAGGTCTGCATCACCGTAGAACTTGCCAGCAGACCATTTCCAGGGTCCAGCATCAGATCCCTTTGCCTTAGACTCTACCCATCTGTCCTTCCATGCCTCTGTAACAGGGCGGACAACAAACAACCTGAAGTAACTTCAGTATACTAATAAATGAACCTCTAAGGAAATGAATTCTACAACAAAGCTTAGCAAAATATATCCTATCCAATGACGAGAAAGCTTCGGTTCTTTTGCCTCTCTCTGCAATTAATTGTTGGTTTAAGAAGTCATTTACAAAATGTATTGTATACTTCTTGTCATGTATGAATTTTGCGACTATACTATTGCAAACCTCTTGGTATGGTCCACAGGGAATTATGTGAGTATATCTACAACAAATGTGGTACTTAACAATTCATTTTCCAAAACTTCAGGCTTAGCCGTCACTAATTTTCACTAATAACTTCACTGTCCTTCTAAAGTTTGAAATAATTGGTTGCTAACACAATAGACTGTCCTGGTTTGTGAGTTGATGTCACATGAAGACAAGGTTATAACCTACATGTTGGATTGATGAAGTGATAATAACAAGGACATATCCATTCATGAAGTGGGTGGGGGCAGGTCAGATCAATTATGCCGTTATGTTATTAAATCAAGACAACACAAGCATGATGAGTGATCGATTGAGCACCAGCAACAATATTTACTACAAAAGAACATCTCTACAAGAATTTTTTTTTAAATGAGTCAATGGCTTTGACTGATCTTCATGTTATTTTCAATGTAATTTTCAGCATATGACACTAGCTATCAATACTGATTTGAGTTTTGAAATTCAACATGTGACTTATAGACTAGTTACTTTTCATAAACTCAACCTAAGTAACATTCTGAAGAATTGATCTTCAAACATTCTGTTTATGAATTAATAAAAGCATAGTTGAATTGCATAAATGATTACTGTAAATGTATTTAAGTTCGCGGGGAGTTAATTTCGCGGTAGCGGGAAAATGGACTTTTTGCGGTGGTTTTAATTTCGCGGTAGCGCCATGCACTGTAATCTCTTACTGTTATGGAAAAATGTTCGCGGTGGTTTTAAATTTGCGGTGAAGCGGCCGCCGCAAAAACCGCGAAAATTAATCCACCGCGAACATTTCTGCATTTACAGTATACCATTCAATATTCTACTTTGTAGTGAAACATGTTTCCGCTGACACGCCCACCTTTTTCAGTTTGTCCCAGTAACCAATTAACTTTATTAATACCTGATAACATTAACCAAACAAAACTTAAATTTGTAAGTCAACACAGAAGCTGACATCTGTTATTTCACAAAATTAAACATGCAGAAGCCAGTTATTCCCATGGGAAAGCTATCACAGCAACACCTGCCATTGCAGTTTTGCACTGTTCCATTTTCACAAGCTCTTACTCCTCAACATTTTAGCAAATACTTTATATCCGAGGCTAGTTCTATACGTGTAGAAGTACTATAGTTTTGCTACCACAGATGTTCTATGGCTTCTTTACTTATTATATCACAAATTAATCTATCAACAATTCGCAATATTATAGCGATAACAAATTATGCAGATTTTGAGAACAATGCATAGGCTTATAGAGGATTGGGAAAGTAATTTGCATATAAAAGGAAGTGCTCTGCCCAAGCAGACAAATTTTCCACTGAGTACTGAGTAGTTCAGGTCAAGCCTCTGGAATTTGACCCTCCTTTTTGTACAGGTCTTATAAGAGTCTTGAGAGTAATTCTAAAACACACACTCTGCTCTGTTACCATTACAAATCCCAGAACCAATCAATGATCGCAAAACTGATAACCAATTGCAAACTGAGGATTTCTTCCAAACACTGAGCAGATCATGTTGGAAATTTGCACAAGGCTTTAGCTATCAGTAGTTGAGAAAAAAAGCACTTGAGAATTTCTTAGAAAACGTGATCTTGTACATAAAACTGTGACTCTGGCTCGAATTAAAGGGCTTGCCATATAACTGATCAGGTTTTGAATCTGATGCAAATTTACCTGTAACGTTAACATGTTACATTCTAATTTGTATTTACCCGTATATTACGAAAATTTTGATCACAGCACTCCAGATTAACATGTGACTGCTATCTTCTGTGAATTGAACATTAGTAACTGTACGATATAAAAAGGTACACGAGGTTTTGGTACAAAATGCTACACATATCCGCCACCCTCCCCCTACCACCCCTCCCCCCGGCACCCAGCCGAGATCGCCCAAATCTTACCGTCCGAAAACCGTTCATCCACGTAGACAGTCGCTTCTGCCAACGAGAGGCTGAGGAATGTAGCGAAAAGCACCAAAACCTTCATTTTCTCTGAGATAGCCAGGTAAACCGACCTTAGAATGTGCTAAATGGTCTCAGAATGCGGAAATCGCACACTTGGTAAGTGATGGCTGGTACCATGTGACCGCACGAACAGATGGCTGTCTGTGATTGGTCAACTGGGGTGTGTCTCAGGCTCGACCAATCAGAACGCACCACGCTTTCTACTAATCAATATTCATGAGTAGGTTAATATTAACTTCTCGCCAACCAGCCCAAATGCATGACGGGGTATTCAAAATGGCTGCCGTTGAAGTTTTGCGACGCTTGTTTGTTTACAAATTTGAAAACGTTTAGAAAACAGACAAACTGGAAGCTGATTTTTGGTGACGATGTTTCAGAGACGTCCAGGAGTGGGCACGTCGTCCGTGCTAGAGCGCGCACGGGCTCAGCTGCGGGGAGAGAAGCCTCCTCCCGCCGCCAGCAGTTTGGTTCGCTCGGGCGGCGGTGCGGCAGCGAGAGCCAGTTTTCAGTACGATGAACAAGACTCTGCCCCGTCCGAGGCGTCCAGTGATCAGGAGCTTGGCGTGCGTTTGTGCCCTCTCTTTTCAGTGTACACTTCGTTAACACCAAATGACAGTACATGTACTTAATAATTGTAAAAGAACATGATGCGTAGCCAATAAGGTAAAAACTTGACCCCAAACTGTCGCCTAGTATCTAAATCTAACAGAAAAGGATAGCTGCAGATTTGTCTGTAAATTATAGTCACCAATAAACCGGTTTAGATTCAGGTTCGCTCCCTATTCACTCAGCCGTTTGTTGACTTTACAATTAACATCACAGGCTTTGTGCAGCTGACGTTTATTTAGCTATAGTGAAAGTCAGCCACAAGTTCTACTTGATGTGCTGTTGTGGAGCATTGTGATTGGTCTATTGTGATGATGGTGCTCAAGTAGATGGCGGATATGGCTTCATGTCACCATGGCAACACAAGAGTCATGGGAAGGAATAGTCCACTGACAACTTTGGAGGGATGTATGAAAGGGTTGCATTTGCTATTGCCAGGAATTACAAAAAAAGACATTATATAACGTTATCTAAATTTGATAAAAAATTTTGGAAGATCCAAACACTCAAAAGTTTTCATTTGCTTATCATTCACTGCCAGATACCATAAAGTGTCCACCACTTTAATTGTAAATAAGCTTTTAGCTTTTGAATTCATCTGTACTTTTTTGTGCCTAGCACAAAGAAGTTAGGATCCTTCAGTTATCTGAATTATTTTGATAGAAAAATGTGATTATTTAGGTGGATTTTTAAAAAAAGATTTCAAAAGAGAGTAGAGAATTCTTCTTTTGGTAGGAGTTTCACTCCTGTTGGATTGGGTTACAATACTTTTCCTGTTTGTGAACAATGTGATGTCTGCTTTAACAACTGCTAGGCTTTTAACATCCCATGCCCAAACCTTACCACACAGGCCTACCTAAGCAGCCTGAACAAGAAAACTACACAGAAGAAGACATTTGACCTTACCCAGGCCAGTAGTGACCTCAGCGACCAGTCCAAGTCTGACAATGAAGGAGACGTCAAGACCAACATTACTGGAGACGCCAGTCGCTTTCTCAAGAAGAAGCCAAAAAAGAATGAGGGCACGAAAGAGTCCCCCCTGAAGAATGTGGGTCAGGGGTCAGCTGGTATCCAGACGTCATCGCTACAGAGTAGAGATGGAGCAGCAAGTAGGGGGTCAGCCCTCTCAAGAGGTGTGTCATGATATCGCTTTCCTTGGATGGGGATGTGAGGGAATTATGTCTTAAGTTTTATTCATTCCTAGATAAATGTTATCCCTTGAGGATAGCTACTGGCTAGTGGGGCAACATTGGTGCGTTGGTTGTATGTGCTCCTGCCAAACGAATAAATATATAAATAAATCTCTATTGATTGGGGAATATTTGTCAATTGATAAGCCATTCTGTATACTAGTAATAGTGCTATCAATTAAGTTCAAACGCACATTGTATTAATAAAACCTCCTAGGTACATGTGCATTCTTTATTACTAAATAATACAAGCAAAATGATTTTTGACACACCAGCCATACCCTTCTACCTGTTATCATTCCTCACAACTATAGGAAGAAGTAATACATTTGTACCATAGTCTTATGGATATGTTTGAAATGATCTTAATATCTTAATTCTGTTCATCCTGTCACACCAAAGCTGCGGAACTGAAGGAGAGAATCATGCAGCGACAACCCAAGGTTCAGATTGACGACTCTGACCTTGAGATGGCGCTTAGTCTCAGCTCTGACCTTGACAGTGAACAAGACTTGAAGAAGTTTCTGGAAAAGCCTCCCAAACTGTCGTCAACTGGGAAGGACCTCAAGAAGACAACCGAAGAGTCTTTACTGACAAAAGACTCCTTGGAGCCAGATGGCCCAGATCCTGAAGCTGGGAAGGGCAGCTCACGCTTTCTTAAGAAAAGTAGAAATACTGCAGCTTCACCACAAGGACAGGACACTGCTGGGGAAAACAGGTTCTTGAAAAAGAAACCAGGGAAAACGGCAGACAATGACATATTAGACAGAGGGGGTATGTTGAATTATCATTCTTTTTTTTTTCAGCCTGAAAAGCTTACATGTGATTTGCTAGATTTTTTTGTACTCAAACTTGGAGTAGGGTGAAGATGATTGTAGTTAATTTACTGTGTCCCCTTTATCAGAATTTTGCAACTTTTCGACCCCCGTCTGTTGAAGGTTTTAGTCGCTCATTTATTTTCTTCTGTCTCTCACCATATCCAGGAACATTCCAGTTCACTTCCAAGATGCATTTTGACAGTGACGACGAGGACATCCAGCAGTATGTGCACAAACTGCAGAAAGCCCAAGAGTCACCTCCAGCCTCCATCAGTCAAGACTTATCCCACAGGAGTAGTTCAGTCAGTGTTGTATCCTAACCTTTACTACTACACATGTATAATCATCCCAGGTCACAATATTGTTGCCCACATTAACTAATCTAGCTAGTGTTAATTTTGTATGCGAAAACTAAGTAGAAAACAGGTGTTTCACCTGTAGGTAAGATGAAGAGTTCATAACTGAAGTAAAATAAGAACAGATTGAGAGTCCTATCATTTATGTAGTCTAACATTCATTAAAAAGGGGATGTTTCTACCACCATGTCATCACCATTCATTGTAGTGACTACATGCTGTAAAGTCAAAGTTCTAACATTAACATAATGTTACATGATGTCTTGCTGCCCTACAGGTGTCAGAACCCAAGTCTCTGGATGACTTCCTGCCCAGCGATGTCCCAGAGGAGGCCAGCCTGGCAGAGAGTATAGCAGAGGACAGTCTGTCTGCTGCTGGTAAGAAATATCAAGATATGGAAAATTGGCTTAAACAGACAGACTCTTTAGGGAAATGTACATACATTGTTGCAAGATGGAAGAACATTATTTTGATCACAGTATTTAGGATTTCAGATTTGAGACCATTAAAATATATCTGTTGTTATGAATAGGTAGATTCTATGGTATCAGATAGGTCAAATTTGTTCTATGTTTAATGAAGATGTGTGCAATGCCATTGCCATTACCTCTGAGTCAATGGGGTGTGTCAAATCAATTATTGATACAGTCAAGTACCTTTTTATTCTGTCAGAATATGTGGGACTTGATCATTGAAGTGTTTTGTTCTCAGCAATTTATTCTTACACTGTACATAGGTATTAGATTTTTATTGACATTTTTATTGAATCTTCTTGTTTTGTTGTGTTTTGTAAATGTATCAGGTCCAACCGTACACATTATGAGTCTTGATGACTTAGCTCCAGCTGTAGACATCACACCAAAACCAAAGCCACTGACTGCTAAAAAATCGAAACTGTCGGAAAACCAAAGAGCTGAATCTGGCACAAGGCTTAAAGAACAAAAATTGCACACTGTTGATGAACTGTTAGAAGATGACAACTCAGTTAAGTCAGCTGTAAGCAAGGAGAGCTTTACTGAGGAGACAGTCACAGAATCAATCTCAGAGAACATTGGCCCACGCCTAAATCTTCACACAGTGGATGAACTACTAGGACACAGCGTATCAGACAAAAGCGACAAATCAGAGAGCTCGCAAAGCCGGCCAAAACTTCAAGGTTTACACACTGTGGACGAGCTGCTCATGTTGACTTCAGAAAAACAGGAACAAAACAAAGGTGCAGACAGCTACGAGGATGACTTTGATACTGAAGTGCCAACAGAATCCATATCAGAGAGAATGGGGAGCAAACATGAGGCTAAGGTGCTCGCCGATGACACATATTCAGAGACCTTTGAAGAGGGCAGTGGGACAGAGTCATCAAAGACATTCTCTGAACAGACAGTCACTGAAACACCAAGCAAGTCTTACACAGATGTCTCAAGGAGTGACAGAAGTAGAAGAGGTAAAGGATCCAGGAAGACAGAGAGTGAAGATTCCTACAGTGAGTCCACCAGAAGTAAAACACTAACAGATAGCACTGTGTCTGACAGTCAGACAAGCCATACCAGAAGTCGGACCCCTCCAAGAAAAGCTGTCAAGGCTTCAGATGTGGGTGTTCAAACATCAGTAGAGGACCAGTTAGGACTGGTGCACCAGTGGACAGCAGGTATGGGTGCTGGGGTTGTTAACAGTCTTCTCCATATCGTTCTTACACCTTTGAATCTTACTTTGTATCTCTCATATTTATACATTTGTTCAAAATAAGACAGGGAAAGATACTTTAATGAAGCTTACATTTGAGAAATATTTTTAAAACTGATACCTTTTGTAAATGTAGTTCCTTATTACTGAGAAACATTAGGGAGTAAACGTTTGAGCAATTTGTAATACCAATGGTGTTCTGTAAGCAGAAAACATGACAGGTCTCCAATGGTGTATGTTATATTGTTGTTGCCTATTCTCCCAATCTCCCCAGAGTCTGGATATGCAGCCCTGGGCCCACACTATGGTGCTGGGTACACTGATCCCACACCAGTAGCCACACATGTTGTCAACCCTGATGCACTAGAAGGTAAGAAAATATTTAACTTTGTTGACAAAACAGTCTACATTTTTGTACTTCAAATCTTTTGGGCAGCAAGCCTTTTTTTTTGGCAAAAGAAATTTTCAGCACACGAGTTCAATGACTGCTTTCTTACAGAAATGTCTTTTCTTCACTGCAGGAAAGTAAAAAAAAAAGACAGTTTTCACAAAACTTTAAGACACTAGAAAAACCCTGACTGTGTACTGTGTGTGTTGATCATGTAGATTAATCATCTTTTTTTTACACAACAGAAATAGACATTGTCTGTACTATCCAAGCAGAGGTTTGGCTCCAGCTGTTTTTTGACATTATTTTAGGCGTTTTATCAGGCTTTCTATTTTGTACTGTTTTCTTCATGTCTCGCGAGGCAACTGTACAAAAGAGAAAGCCTGATAAAAATGTCAAAGAACAGCCGGAGCCAAACCTCTGCTTGGAGAGTACATTGTCTGTGCAAGTGAATATGACATTAGTGTCAGAAGAAAAATGTCCCTGCCTGTGAAGTACTAGCCTCACCGGGTTACCAAACCCCAGCCCGATCTCAAGTATCTATCGTGCAGGGGTCTGGCCGGATGGGATAGGAACTCTTCTCAATTTTGCCCCTTAAAGTGGGCAAAAAACTCCGCCAATAGAATAGCACAGGATCAGCAGGAGGTACTTACACCCCTGCCATGATTGGTTAAACACCCCCAACTGTACTTTTTGAATCCATAACAGTGACCACTAAGTACTAGTACCTGATTCGCTACTGTGATAGCCTGCTGACCAACTGTGGTGTGTTGTAGCTGGCTACCTGTGGTGTGAGTGGTCATCAATCCTAGGTTCTCCTCCCTCTGATCAAGGGCCTTCGAGAACCTTTCTACAGCCATCCTGCCAGACCCCAACACGAAAGATAAATTTTGAGGTTGGGGTATGGTATCCAGGCTAGTGAAGTACTAGAACTGTCCTGATTGTGTGCTGTTTCTCCTGTCCCAGCCATGACCAGCTACAGTCCCAGTGTGCTGTCCTGACTGTGTACTGTTCCTCCTGACCCAGCCATGACCAGCTACAGTCCCAGTGTGCTGTCCTGACTATGTACTATTACTCCTGTCCCAGCCATGACCAGCTACAGTCCCAGTGTGCTGTCCTGTGTACTGTTCCTCCTGACCCAGCCATGACCAGCTACAGTCCCAGTGTGCTGTCCTGACTATGTACTATTACTCCTGTCCCCAGCCATGACCAGCTACAGTCCCAGTGTGCTGTCCTGACTGTGTACTGTTCCTCCTGACCCAGCCATGACCAGCTACAGTCCCAGTGTGCTGTCCTGACTATGTACTATTACTCCTGTCCCAGCCATGACCAGCTACAGTCCCAGTGTGCAGTCCTGACTATGTACTGTTCCTCCTGTCCCAGCCATGACCAGCTACAGTCCCAGTGTGCTGTCCTGACTATGTACTATTACTCCTGTCCCAGCCATGACTAGCTACAGTCCCAGTGTGCTGTCCTGACTATGTACTGTTTCTCCTGTCCCAGCCATGACCAGCTACAGTCCCAGTGTGCTGGCGCTGAATGACTTGTTGCGGCAGCAGCTGCAGCTCACGCAGCAGTTTGTCACCAACACCCGCAGACTGCACCAGTTCTATGTCAACTCCCTGCAGGCTGACCACAGTTACACCACTCTACAGGACACACTACAGGTAGGGCTGGGTTCATCTCTAACACCCCTGTTCTGGAGTGGTATCTTCTGTCCTAACTACTAGTATGTTAACTTTCAGTAGGACATGACTGTCCACCTCATGAACTTTACATTTAGGATAATTTGCACTAGAAATTTTTTAGAATTATTGTATTGATTTTACCCTTATTCCTCTTTTTCTATGCTGAATCAGGTGGGCTGTCAATTTTACTTATGATGCTATTGTGCAGCTCATTATTATCTCCATGAAAAATGGAGATATAGTTTTGGGTGTGTCTGTGTGTGTGTGTGTGTGTGTGTGTGTGTGTGTGTGTGTGTGTGTCTGTGTGTCCGGATTTTTGTAGTGAGCATAACTCAAGAACCTCTGGCTGGATTACGATGATATTTGGTTTGTGGGTAGGTGTTGGGAAGACAAAGGTCAAGGTCAATTTGGGGCCACATGGTATGTGACCTTGGTACTGCAGCAGAAATTCATTTTTTGGATCTTTTGAACAGGATGTGCTATGGTCTTGATTTTTTGATGGCAAATAGCTTGTGACCTGAGGGATGTGTGGTACATATTTGGTCCCCCTAGCAGGTTGCTTTGGAACTGCAGGGGCATTTTTGTCAAAATCTTCTAAGGTAAATAACTGAAGAAGGGAACAACAAATTTACATGATATTTGGTATGTAGGTAGCTTAGACAGAGATGCACATCATGGGGTGCAAATTATGCAAACTGACACTTAATTTGCATACTTAATTAGGAAAATCTGTATTTGCAGTGTTTCCTTTATAGAACTCAAATTCATGCAATTTATATGTAGTTTGTGGCAGGTGGAACATTATCAGATACCAATTATGCAAATAAGTCCTTAATTTGCATAATTAGTGCAAAAGTGCCATAATTCATCGATGTGGTAAATGATTGAACAATCAACATAGTGACCAGCGTAGGTTATTTACAGGTGTACATAACTAAGCATAGATTATGCAAATAACGAATTCATTTACATAATCAGCTATTTCATGGAGATATGAGGTCTCCGAACTCTTGTTTTTAGTCTGCTTTGGGAAAAGTAAATAGGTCATACCCTATAATATCCTGTACCAGGTTGCTCTGTGGCATTGAAACTAGGCCAAAAGGACTATGAAGTTTCTGAGATGTTGCTTTCTTAGACATACCCCTTGATGTGTGACATGACTGTATGAGAGTTTGTGAAGGATGGTGTCACACAAATGTATAATTGTTTCCTCCCAGTTTATCCAGGAACATCGCCGCCCAGTTCTAACCATGGAGGAGGCACTACAACAAGTACAGAATGGAACAGACAGATGACACATCTCCAAAGCTGTGTGTAGTGAATTTGAGGATGTAAGACGAGGAGAGTATACAAAGATGAATTCCATAAAGATCATACAAATGGCGATACGGATGTTGACAATCAACAGAAGTAATGTTGCTGTTATATTTGGGCGTGAAACAAATAAAAAATAATGATGGAGACTTGACTCCTGTAGTTTTGATTGTCAGATTGCTCCCTGCAGTGGTATCTAATAAATTTAGATGACACCACTGATGGTTGTCAATGATTATTTATTAACATATTACATCTAGTCTTTTCTTGGGCAAAGGCTCCAGATACTGAAATTTTCACACACATACACACATGATAAAAAAATCTTGTACACAGTCATGTGACTCAAGTAAAACAACAAATAATTTTGTATACACTGGACCAGTGCAATAGAAAAGACAGTATTTTCAATTTTCATACAACAACACACAAAATATGACCCTCACATCCTTGTACAGTTAGTATTCCATAGCAAAAGCATGAAGATGCAATTGGTGTTTAATCTCCTTCTAAACTCTTGTGGGGTTTTTTGGTACACAGTCATTTTGCACTCATGCTATCGTTACATTTTTTGTCTGATGTATCTAACACTTGACAATAAAATTTACCATACACCATTAAAGATATACCAGACTAAACATTAGTCAAAGTGTGTAAACTGTCACTTAAGTGCCATTTAGATGACATATTGTCTATTTCTCTATGCCTTCAGGTTATTTTAGAAATTACGGCTAACCGAAATTGTACAGATGATCTAATTCAAAGATCATTATGACAAAGAAATGTTGAAAATGTAGGGATACCAAAATGTCTTTGAATTGTGTCTTACTCCGATTACCGTTTCTTTACGGATACACTGAAAAAGAAACCACAAAAACTTTGAACAGGTTATTGTATTAGGTGCATATCATGTATCTCACGGGAAGGTCAGGGTCACAAAAACACCTCTACACAAAAACACACCTAACTACTTCCTCGTCGCTCCCTGTGACTCTTCTCGCCCCCGCAATAGTATTGTCGGCGTGGGGTGTTTTGCCTAGAGGATCCTAGAGGACCTGGGTTCGAACCTCCAACATTCCTCCTTAACTTACTTCCTTGTTAAATTTAAAATAAGGCATGCACTGTACACGGCTTTCCTCACTTCACTCAGGTTAAAATAAGTACCTATTTGCAATTAGGGACGTCCCTCGGATAGGACGTTAAATGGAGGTCCCGTGTTTGAGGAGAGCCACGCCTCTAGAACGCTAAATAACCCACCGTACTTGTTGAAAATAGATCTGTCAGGATATGCCGCTTGTGCTGTTCAATACAAACCCGGTTTATTACTCCAAGAGGCGGTTTACTGGGTATGCAATACAAGTAAGTAATCTAACAAAAAAACTGCTTTTTCCCTGTCGTGGCCCTTCTTCGCCCCGCTGCAAATCTCCTCAAAGTGATGTGCCATCTACGACAAAGACGTACAAGTTATACAAAACTGTACATGTGTTGGTTTCAATCAAAGATGGCTCTATATCCTGTTACTTTTCTACATCGCCCATGGTAGAAACACTGTTACAGTAACACCAGAAACCATACGCACGAAAAACTTGCCAGCCATGCGCTCTATTCTGTAGAATTGATTGTTGATTGGTGGTTTCACGTTTAAAACTTCTTGATTGTAAGGTATTAAGGCTACGCGTTCCACGCCCACAGATTAACGGTATTTGAACAAAGCGTTTAACCGCCTACGCCGCTTATTCCTCGTATTTTACTCTTATTACCTTTGCCAGAATGGCTAAGGTTATGTTTTGGGCTTGTGAGTCTGTGTGTCTGTGTGTCTGTCTGTCTGTTAACAGCATAACTCAAGAAGTCTTGGATGGATCCCGATAATATTTGGTAGGTGGGTAGGGGTCGGGAAAACGAAGGTCAAGTTCGATAATGGGCCCCCTAGCGGCTTGCTAAGGTACTGCAGCAGAACCTCAATTTTTGATATCTCGTGTTCTGGACATGCTGTGATCATGATTTTTGAGTGGTAGATAGCCCTCGAGGCAGAGAGTAAGTGCTGTGAGTTTGGGCCCCCCAGCGGCTTTTTTGGAACTGCAGGCGCCGGTTTCCTTTCAAACTTTGGATGAGAATAACTCTACAACGTGTTGACGGATCGTCATGATTTTTGGTATGTTTGTATTGTATTGTATTGAACAGTTTGTGAATAACACTTATACATGCACCATGCTCCACGTGGGACCGCGTGGCGCAGTGGCAGCACGTCCGGATCTGCACCGAGAGGTTGCGGGTTCAAATCCAGCTGTCGTGCCACCGATCTTGTGCCCTTGGGAAAGGCACTTAACACGACTTTCCCCACTTTACTCAGGTGAAAATGAGTACCTAGTTTCGGCTAGGGACCGTCCCTCGGATAGGACGTTAAATGGAGGTCCCGTGTATGGGGAGAGTCACACCCTATGCACGTTAAAGAACCCCCACACGTGCGATGGTGCGGTGTGGATGGAGCAAACCCTTCTGTCTGGAGTTGGTGATTCACTACAAATCACCTGGGCGGAGGCCTGGCGAACCTTCGTGTCGTATCAGCCAAACGGTGATTTACATCATTCACCATGCCCCGGAGAGGAGATAGGCGCCGCCAGGGGACTAAAAGCCTGTTGAGTCAGCATGACAGTTGTCGCGCTGCCCCTAAGGCTGATTAATCAGCCTACGGCTGATTAAAAGGCTATGGGACGAACTAACTAACTAACTAATGCTCCAATACTCACATAATAGACTAACAGCAGTCAGGGTGTGTAACCCACTAACAAATTGCATGCGCAGGTATATGTAGAGTGTAAATATATGAAAAAACTTTTTGGGGGGAGAGGGGTAAAATTACATGATTGCAGCACGCACTTGTATTTCAGAATGGACCACGTAAAGTAAATGAATAGTAATGAATTCTTTTGGAGAATTCTTCCTTCAGCTCTTTCATAAAGTGTCACCACACGTCAAGTATCGCCTGTCCAGAAAATATGATATTGATCCTTTTTTTACTCTTCATAAACGGACCAACAACTACAATCACAATATATCCTCCAGATTTTTACGTTTTCACACACGTAAGGCAAGAGAAGATCTTGCACACAGGGAACTTTGCAAGTAAGACTACAAATACCACAACATCTTACACAGGACGAATGAAGTTTAAAAAAATCACGAGATATATTTTCACTTCGTTCCCATAAACGTACATTAAGTTCCAAGCAACAACACACAAAATTG
>NC_049993.1:11503602-11544526 GCF_000003815.2 Branchiostoma floridae | reverse complement strand
GAAGGGGGGAAATTTTCATTTTTTTTGTCGCAATCAGGGTCATGGGTGATTGTAAATTAGAGCTGGCAGAGTCGTAGTCCGATGGAATCGCGCACTAATGTGAGGGGGGTATTACGAATACGGTACAAAACTAGTGTGTCACGCTTAAATGTGGTTTACCTTTTAACAAACGAACAAACAAACAAGCAAACCGACCATTAACTGCAGTGAAAACATATCCTAATGTTGAAATTTTCACACAGATTATAAAAGAGCAGATCTGGCACACAGGTAACTCCAGTAAAACTACAAATAAGAATTTTTCACACCCGACCAGTGCGCAAAAGACTAAAACTCACAAGATATAATTTTTAGTTTGTAGGGACACACGAAAAACAATCAATTCTAACAACAACACACAAGGAAGGAACCTTTTTACACCCGTGTACAGTCTGCATTTCGTGACAAAAGCGCCTGGATGCATTTGGCACAAACACTAGAGACCAGATTGAACTCAGTTGCTATAAAGGTTCCCTTTCCAATGGTAGCCCCGCGCAATCAAGCCTGGTTTCCTCCAACAGCAGCGATGGCGGCGTTGAGTATCATCACCAGAAGGGCCAGGACGGCGGCAACATAATTCGAGATGAAGCTTTCCTTGGGAACCTGGGGCCCCCGGGTGGTGTCGCTTTGGATCTTGGGCTGGAAACCCTGATAGACGAATATACACAGCAGAACCGTCTGGAACAGCATGCAGATGGAAATAAGCACCACCCTGAAAAGAAAAGAAAAAAAGGACATACGTATGGTCAAAAGTCGCCTGTCATATAAAACACATAAACTATCTCAATGTTAAGATATTACACCAAATAATGAGGACGTTGAAACTAAATCACATCGATTGACACGACTCTGCGTACCTTGCAATCTCCTCGCCTGTGTCCACGCCGCCCGGTGACCGGGTGATCGCCAATAACTGGGGGATGTAACTGATCACCAGGCTGATGTCCACCATGCTCTCGATCGCGGACTTCAGGCTGGCGTAGCTGTTAGCGTTATAATCTTTAGACATTTTCGATTTGAAATGAGGTTTCCGATGTGGTAGGAAAACAGGTATAAAAGATATGTCGTTTCAAGTCGGTAGAGCGCGCGTCAACTCTGCCCACCACCGTCGCGATACTAGCTTGTACATGTACGTTATGGAGTGTGGAGAAGCGTGGGTATCATTACCATGCCAACGGTAACCAAATGCCATAAACATATGCATGGCCTAACCAACGGTACAAAGAAAAATGTCTACTGTAACAAACGGCTAAAAAGTAGAAACCAGATACACTTTTTTCACAGGGTGCCTGTCACGTATTTCACCCTGAAGGTCATGGGCATAATAACGCCCCCTCCTAATCCCCACATACCTGTCTGTCTTCCATGTTTTTGTAGCCCCATTCACTCCCGGAAATAAAACTACCTCGCTTCAGTCGTTCCTCTTCCCTCCTGGAGAAAATCTGCCTCCCCTGCTTCTGCTTTGCCCCCAAAGACCGCTGTAAAGCTGCACTGCTCATTAAAGTCGTACATACAATAACTATTGTGCAAAACTCTTAAATACGTAGCCGGAGGTCGGGTACAAATTTTGGACAACCTTCCTTAAGTCGCGTCGTACAAATCCTACCCAGATCTAGAGAATATCTCAAATCCGTCCATTCCGTGAGTAGCGGTCCAGCTCAGTCTCTTCCAGTTGAGAGATGGGTGGTGGCGGTGAAGTCTTTCATATACAGCCTTTCATACCCAACGTTCAAAACAACATGCTTCTAAAGTATCTGTTGTTTGGGGGCGAAAGTGATGTCCAGTTTGCTACTTCCATGTTTCTGACTACAGAGACATTTCTATAGATTGTAAACTGACACTGCAACGCTAAAATTTGGCAATCAGATAACTTCAGTGAAGACGAGGGTTTATCACAACATGCTACATTTATGCACGTGAAGCCTTTACCTATTTCATCCACGAGTACGCTGCAGGTATCAGCTATACTATTCTATAGAATTCGTTGGGGCTTTAATGTTTGAATTAAAGTGTTCAAGAAACGTGACAAGTGTTGGGCAAAAGAACGTTGAGAAAATAAAAGATATAGCATAATATATTTGACTTGTGTCTATCTTTGATGACCGGCAAATAAGCCTATAGATATGGCCTTTCAAAATGCATGTTTTAACGCAATAGCCGCCGTATTTGCTGTGACTTCACCGGGGAACACGCCACATGCGAACGTACGGTCCAGCGCTAGCAATAAAGAGCTTGGCTTGTGGCGTCGGGGCATCACTTGAATGTTAGTGCAAGGAATACGACGAGGTCGATGACATTGCCGGCTGACCGGGTGACCATGTCTACTGGTGGCGTTTGATTTCATCATGTAGCACTTGTTGTTATAAAAACTTCAACATTCAAATCATTGCCTTGCGGGTGGCCAAGCGTCGTAAACATATTCATTGCCTTACCAGTGATATAAAGAAATTTTCCAACCACAAACGGCCACATTGGCAAAGAAACCACAAAAGCTTAGAACAGGTTATTGTATAGGTACATATCAGGTATCTCACGAGAAGGTCAGGGTCACAAAAACACCTCCACACAAAACACACCTCACTACTTCCTCGTTGCTCCCTGTGACCCCCTCGCCCCCGCACTACTGCCGTCAGTGGCGTACTGGAAGGGTGTTTGGCCCAGAGCAGTAGTGGCCCTGGGTTCGACTCTTCTGACATTACCCGTTGACGTTGTACCTTTGGAAAAGGCACTTTACACGACTTTCCTCACTTCAATCAGGTGAAAATGAGTATCGAGCTTCTAGTATCTATCTTCGGCTAGGGCCGTCCCTCGGATAGCCGGACGTTAAACAGTGGAGGTTCCTTGTTTGGGGACAGCGACACCTCGAGTTTATCTCCAAGCAGATCCTACGGTAGCATAAGATAGTATCAAAAGCTGCCAGAGGAGTGAAGCCGGCCGAGGAGTGTATTTGGCTACATGGCAAATGTACACCTCTTGGCTGACTACACTCCTTGGCCAGTTTAGTACTATCTTATGCCATTGTGGGATCTGCTTGGAGATTAACCTAGAGTACCCACCACACTTATCAAAAAGAGAAGGCTCCCATCCCGGTGTGCGTGGATCAAATAAATCTGTCCGGATATGCCGCTTGTACTGTTTAGCACAAACCCAGTGTTTTACTCCATGAGGCGGTTTACTGGGTATGCAATACAGTAAGTAATCTGGGTGGGATTGCGCCCCCGGGCGGAATCCCAGGGGGTTGCACCCGAGAGTGAGTGGCCTTGCACTGGTCCCAAGGTTCCTTGCGCCGCAGGCAGAGCGCGCAGGGGGTCTCCAACCAAACCCCGGAGGCAAAACACCGCCTCTCTTGGTTCATAATTTGTTTCCAAAAATGCTGGGCGCCGGAACGCATGGTCTTTTTAGCGAATGCCCACAAACGCCCACTCTAGAGAAGTCCGCGCTGCACGAATCTCATTTTTTTTGCTTGGAATATGTCCACGTTGTGCTCCCATGTATTAATCCTGAGTTTCAAGTCAATCCATTGACCCGAAGTGACATAAATCAAAGTTTTTGATTCTCGATGGTCTTTTTAGCGAACGCCCAGCAAAATGTCTTTTTAGCGAATGCCCACTATATCCACAAAAATATCGGCCGTCGCACAACGACACCTAAACCTACCGCCACAAACATGTTCAAGATAGTGTCCCATTGATGTGTACGGAGTTTCCGTGCTTTACAAGCATTTTAAGTCCCTGTTTTTGGTCAAAATGTACGGCGGCGATACTACCATACATTAAATTCAAAATGGCGGGCACTAGTCATGTGACCTCCTTGCGGGACTGTTCTATAAGTATCGCGGGAGGGACTGTTGTAGCATAGCTAATCATACAACCATTTTAGAGTGAATTCTGAACAAGATTTTCATTTCATAGTGCTATCATCTGACTGATATTTACATTGTGGTCCTTTTTTCTGTGCTATTATTACCCAGGTTTGAGGAACTTAGTGCAAATATGGATATTGATTCACCTCAGTGCCCAATTAATGTACAAAAGGCTCAGACACATTAGTGTTATAAACCTGACTAGGGGCAGGTTACCAATACTAGAAAAACATAGCTATTTATTATTAACAATACTATTTACATTATAATAATAACTCTTCACCAAACTGGACTTTTCTTATCTTTATTTATCACAGAAACATTGTTACAATGAGGATTTGATTAGATGAGTATCTGTTACAGTGTGTACAAACTTATTTCAAATACAAAAATGTATTTCGTTTCACTTCCTAAATATTTTTAAAGTATTGGAAGAAGTTGACACATAAACAATATTAATTGCATTATTTGTGTGCAGAAAAATGTGACCACATGCTATTAATAGCCTAATAAAATGTTGGAACATGGCACGAGCGGGCTCCTCTTCTGAGTACAGAAAGGAAATGTTTTATAACATTTAGTTATGACGTAGAAAATTTCAATTGTACAATGTACCTTTATTATACGTTGGCGTTCGCTAAAAAGACCATCGAGAATCGAAAACTTTGATTTATGTCACTTCGGGTCAATGGATTGACTTAAAAATTTAGGATTAATACATGGGAGCACAACGTGGACATATTCCAAGCAAAACAAGTGCTTTAAAAAAGCTGGCATTTTGCCAAGGTTTGCGTGTGTACACGGTTTTTTTCTAGTCATTGGAATGTGCTGAAACTATTGTTTATATTAAATGGATGTAAAAAGGAAACAAGAACAATTTAAAATCACCCTCCCCTGGACTCGATCCCGGACCGTAGCTCTGCAAATCAGGCTGACGTCAGAGGTATTTGTGTAGTGACCCCGGAACCCGGAAGTCACTTCTCTGCATCATAGCGCACTTTTCAGAAAATGATATCTCAGCAATCGTTTACCCCTGCTTTAACATTTTTACATTGTCACGGTCTCCATAGTACATACATGTATACAAATCTGGTAAGTTAGAAGGTCCAGTTCTTTTTCGATAATACTAGGGCGATCAATGAAAAATCGTGGCAATTTCCTTTTTCGCACTGGAAATCCTTCTAATGATAGGGTTTCCAGTCGAAATTGTTTTGTACCCAGGGGAATCAGAACATTTGTGTTCCCTAATAGAGGGTGTTGATTTATGAAAATACAGAACAAAAATCGGACCTTCCGTTCCAGAGATATGGCCCTTTAAAGTTGCTGGGCGGTGTCCGCAGGTGTGGCGCCAGGTGTGAAAATCGCATTTCTAATTAGCAATAATTAAGAAAGTAAAAACATTGTGCCACTCAAAAGTTCTTTTCTGCACAGTCCAAGTAGTATTTTGTAGCAATCAAGTAAAGATAAGGTGTTTATTTGCCTTTTTCTTTCACTACAGGTGAGGTCAACCTGCTGAAAATTAAGTTTTTTCAGCATGGCACAGCTGGAAAAGTGGCCAATTATTTCCAGATGACCCCTTTTTGAAGAGCGATAATCAATAAACTGTTCATCCTATAACTAAGATATTTCAGATATTGGAAATATGTAGTAGATTCTCTTAACACAGTTTATTGCAGACATTCTAGAGACATGGTTACGAGATTATGTGTAATCAAAAATACTAATTTGTAACATATCTCAAAAGGTCAAAGGTCATCGGCACCTGTCACTTATATAAGTCCACATAAAAAATTACCTATCAACATTCTTCTCTATCTCAGTGACAAGTATCACATGTTTAATATAACAGAATAGAAATAGTTTAGATAATTTCCACATCAATTATGCAAATTAGCTTCTGATTTGCATAATTAATATCTAATTACATGAAGCATCACTTAATCTATCTACATACCAATAATCATGATGATCCGTCAACCCCTTCTTGAGTTATTCCCTTTCACAGTCTGACCATAAGCATTGAATATCAGCATACCTTACTACTAAAGGGTTTTGGCACATGCTAATTCTAAATTTGCCATCAAAACTATCACATTTCACCAGGAAATACTACTTTTACGACATCTGATGACCAAAAGTATATAAAGATATTACCTATGAACCATGACCACCTGACTTTGTAACTGGTTTATTCAAGTTTATTGAACAATTGATAATTCTTTGACATTACAACATATGTTTGAAAAGACTTGGTAGCTCCTCTTCTAAGCTGCACAGCTTTGAATGGTTGATACATTGTAATTCTCCCTCTGTGCCATCTCAATTTCTTCTATGATGTTCCAGGTGCTATTCCCAATGCAGCATCTTGCAAATCTGAAAACTTTTAACATTGGAAATATCAGCAAAAACCTCTATGCCCTTGATATCACATTCAACAACAAACACAACTTGCTATGTTATTGATTTTTTGGATCTTACAAGGTAAAAATTGAACTTCAGTGATCATCTCAACGTAAATATGCTCACGTTGGACACATTTACAAATGATGTTTCCTTTCATGAAGTTGGTGACAAAGAAAACAAAAGTTTTGCGTCTCAAACCTGAAACAAACGTGTCCGAACATACAATGTATCTACACTTATAAAGGCTATCTGTATACAATTTAATGAATATCAATACGCTAATTATTTACATGGAAACGAAAATATTTTGATAATTATGGACCCGCCTAACATGCAGGGTCCTACGGCCGTAACTCACGGCCCGGACTCGGCACACCACACGGAGCGAGTCGCACATGTTGAACATTCACATCGCTAACTCACAACAAACCTACACATGTTATACATCATTTTAAAGCTTAGAAACCGCTTGTTACACACATGGATGCAACTTTTTGAAAAAATAAGACATCAATGGTGAAAAATGCCATCTAAATTTGCAAACTGGAGGTAAACCACCTTAAAATTGCGGTACAAGAAAGTTTCACGTACCAAATTGTAGCTTGTTTTCTTGTCTATCCAATCCTACCATATATGGGTTGCTTCCAAATAAGGCTGAGATGCAAATCAGGCTGACGCAACGCCATGCCCGCAGAGCGCTCGAACACGTAAACGCGGAAGTGACTTTCCCGTCTCGCGAGGCATTTTCCCGAAGGCCATATCTCAACAATCTTTTATCCCCTGCTTAAAATTTTTACATTGCCAGTGCCTCCATACTACATACTACAATTCTGGTAAGTTTGAAGTTCTAGGCCTTTCTCAATTTTACACGGCGATCAATCGAAAATCGCTACACGCACGGAAAACACCACCGCCGCACGCATGTGCGTTGCGACTGCATGGAAACCCTACTAATGAATATTAACTAAGTCGCAAAGGAATCTGGGATAGGTTATATGTAACTGTTATATATATATACACGATTTATTTGGAAAACATTTCATCTTTATGAATTGGTAATACAACGTTAAAATGTAAGAGCAATAATTTGATTATATGCTGCATCAATCTTAGGAATATCATACTTCATTCATTTAATCTAATCAAATATTAGGCCCCATTACGGACCACAGACAATGACTTACGACAGAGCTTTTAAGTTGTATACAAATGCATTGCAGATTTTGAACAGGTCCGTTCATCTCAACATCACTCCATCACAACGGCCACTATTCAACAGTGAAAAAACGTCTTGTCTCTCTTGTCTAGTTTTCTTTCTTTTTTGATTTTGTTATACCCCCATTAAAAACGGGCCACTATTCTGGTCTCAGAGCATTTTGCCGCTAAGGCGGCAAAATGCAAAAAATAACCAGCAGGCCATGTCCATCAACTACTTTACTTACCCCTCTCTCTCTCACACACACACACATCAACGCGCGCGCACACACACACACAGACAAACACACAAACAGACGAGTTCGCTTGGGACCATATTTAAAGGTCTATTAACATGTTTTTATTGCATTCAGTACATGATTAAGAAGGACGGCAAAACTACGTAAAAAATCATAATTTACTTGCTTGTTCTATGCTAGCTGATCAAATTAAACTTTACCTACTTCTTGTTTATTTCAGCTCCAAGTAGGCCTAAAAATTCTAATAACCTTCTTTTCAATGCCCAGGTCATTCTCAGAACGCCTGCCTACTGAATTGACTCGACTTCAGCAATTGGCGACCCAGTTGCTGGGCCCACAGTTCAACCTCGTCCCGTATTCTGAAGACGATGAAGAGGAGAGGATCACACGTATCCAGTCACTCATCAGAGCCGAGCACTTCTCCAGCAAAGTCAACTACAGCCTGGACTCGGCAGCGGACGATCTCATTCACGAGAGAAAACGGTCAGTGTGTAAGGTAGAATGGCCGACCGGCTCAGGTTCAGGATTCTTAGTCGGTCGGAAGATAATTCTAACCAATAATCACATCTATGAGATGATGCAGGAGGCATCCAAACAACCTGACGAAAGGTCCGCTGACCCCAGGAACTACCGTGCCGTATTTGTGTTGTCTGAACACCAGCCCGTGGTGTGTCATATTGCTCCCAAACAGCCCATTTCACGTGACAGGGACTTAGATTATGCCATACTAGAGGTTGTCCCTCAAGAAGGAGACAACAGCATCAGCGACATCATCCCCTTGGGGCAGTTTGTCTCTGATAACATAGAGAAGGATGGCATGGTGGTTGTCGTGGGCCATCCGGGTGGGGGGAGGAAGAAGATTGATTTCTGTCCCATCTCTGGGTTGGACGAGAAGTACATCATCCATGTTCTTTTTGGCAACCCTAACGTCCCACGTGAGAATGCTCACAGGGCCATGTACCACACAGGTGTCATGTTTCATGGGTCCTCTGGGTCTGCAGGGTTTGATAGGAATGGGAACCTGGTGCTCATGCACACGAGAGGGTTTTACCCAATAGAAAACCAGACCAGCCTGATTGAGGAGGGTGTGCGTCTCTCCAGCATCAGGGAGCATGCTCGAGAGAATCTGACTCCCGAGGTTTTCACTGAGATCTTCCCCCAGAGAGAGGGTGGTTTTTCTTTTGGACAGTAATGCTGAAGATAATCAAAACAGTAATTTAGAATTGGGAAATAGTACATTGATATTGCAACAGCTGGGTCTGGACCCTACACTGTGCACACCCTATGGCGGCCTTAAGCGACGCCCCCCCCCCCCTATGTTCACAAATTGTAGTGTTGTACATATGCTTACATGTTCACTCGAAAATGTTATGGAAAATCGACACAATGTCTTCGCTGTTGAGCCAAGTGAAGAACTGATTGCCCGTGTATATAGCCAGAATCTGTGCCAGATTCGTCTACCTAAGTGTAGGACGTCAAAATGTAACTTTGTACATGGTTACTCGGTACTAGCTTTGCCGACCAAGTCAAGGTAATTGTATAGTCGTCTGGGGAACCCCCCAAAGCGTATGTTGTAGGCTGGCTGCACCGATAAATAGATTAAATCATACAAAGTTGATATTGCATGTTATTCGTTTCATTTTAACATGTTATACTAGCTTGTGATTAAATATGAATGAACTTTATTGCACGGCAGTTAATTGTACACGGTACAACGTATGGCAAAAGCTAGTGGAATACAATTGTCAATCTCAATTTTCTTCAATAGAAAGAAGAAAGTATGTTTTGGGGAAGACACAATATTGTTTTGAGATACAGTATTACAGTAAGTTGCAGTGTTTTTGAAGTTTGGTCATTGAAGCAATTCAACTCAGATTACCGACAGATCGATCTTGATAGAATTGTTTTCTGAACAATAATATGTACCACATCTAGTTATGAGACTTAGAAATGTGTGATTGACATTATATACTGTTAGCATAGAGTACTTGAAGCTTGATATATTCAAAACTTATAACTGATTTGTCAATCAAAGATCGTGTATTGCTTTACTAAGGTTTAGGTATGCCTGCCCGTGTTTCGTATTTCCCACGCACGTCCATTCCAAACAGCTGGATGACGATTACATGCATTTACTACAAAGTGTAGGCGACCACATGGAAGTTTCTTTACTTTTGAATTTTGTGTCGATAAAGTCTGATATCAAGGGATGTATTGGGTAGTTATCACTTTTTGGCGACGCCTCATGTGCTAGCCTAGCAGTATAGTATGTGTCCGATTGGCAAAAATTAAGTAATAAAAAAACGTCGCCATGGCAATAATTTTTATTGCCACACTTATACTATGATAAGTCACAGGCCGATAAAATAACCAAGCGAACCACAAATCTGTTCTGTTTACAATATAGGAAGAATTGCTACAGATTGGGAAAGGGCTGCTCAATTGGGCTTTGAGTGATCCCGTCGTTTTGTTTGCAGCGTCCGTTAAAAAGTCCCACGACTCACCTGTTTCGTATCGATACACATCACAACTAGACTGATCCAGATCAGACCAGCGCATTAGCAAATATGTCGGTAACTAAACAAACTATAGTGTAATACATTCTGACGCCTACTTATTTATAGCTTTTGAAAGTCATATGACTCACCTGTTTGCTTTGAACAATCAACGAGGTTAAAAAGACCCTTGGAACAATCAATGCGTTTAACCGTGACAACTACATCAGACCAGTTTGTTCAAAAGTTGCGATCATGTATACGTCATGTAGTACAAATCTCACTGTAATATGGAAAACATCAAATTACGATGTAGGAAGTAATCCGTAATATATATATATATTGTATATTGTATGTTGATAGAACAAAGCCAAGGTCAAAGTCCCATGGTCCTCTGCGCGCCGTCTATTTGATTTAACTAGCGCTGGAAATCCCCAGTTCTGAGTCATTATAAAGAGGCACCAAATCATATAGCAGTTGCGAAGAGAAGACGTCGCAAGGAAAACGTTCGACTTCATAAGGAAAGTACATTTTCTTGTCGACATTCTGCAAAAGGCATTTGGGAGCTACATAACATGTGGAGGCACCGATGATTTTGCTGAAACCAAATAGGTACAACGATTAACGTGCTTTCACTTTCGACGCCAGGAATTGTAACCTGCCGTGATACTAATATTTTGACAAATTTGATATCTGAAATACACGAAAAACTGGCATGTCGGGGAAAAGCCTGGGATACACCATCGTGACAAATTGTTCTCCAAACATTCCCAAGTCGGTATTAACAGGGATCTTTTGTGAATACCTCCGTAGTGCAATACACAGCGCAGACATTGAACTCTTGGAGGAAATATCGTGGTTGAACCGGGGTAATGTAAACACTGAGTTTGATCACAATGGGCACGAGTGTATGAAAACTACAGTGTTCATGTACGCATGTTTCAAATATATGGTATCATGTCTGTCCCATCGGGAAAAATTGAAGGAGATTCTTTATTATCTGGTCACTGCTGGTGCCTGTGTAAACTTGACCAGTTCTATCCGCGGCCAAGTTCAACTAGGAGATATAACACGTACAACGCCACTTATTGCGGCTGGTCAGTGTGCTGCTCTCGTGCGGTGCCGACCCGAACGGATGCGACGACGAAGGAAGAAGTCCCCTTGAAATGGCACTCTGCTACAAATGGGACAATGAAAATCCAAAACGTCCGGCAGATGAGGAAGACTTCCGAATTGCCGGATTGCTAGTGGATAAAGGAGCGGACCCAAACATTCTGAAAGACGGCAAACGCCTCATCGTGCATGCTCTTAGCTCTAGAAACGTTTTCGCGTGCAAAATGCTCGCGAAGGCCAAGGCAAATCTGTCCTTTGTAACAGAAGACGGCTTTACCCCCCTCCATTCAGCTGCATTGTGGGGTAACGTGACAGTAGTGAGAGCCTTCATTGAAGCAGGGGCCGATATCACTGCCAAAACTGCAGGGGTTGGACAAACGCCGTTAGAAGTGTACAAGACTAGTATCAATGCGCGCGAGGTTCCTATAGATCCAAACTGTGATATCATCGACTCTCTAACTTACGACAAAAGCCCCGGAAAGAGCAGGACACGGTCGGACAATAAGGTTGCAGTCGCCAAAAGCGGACCAAAGCGGGAACATGGTCGGGATCCGCAGCACGGCAAAGCCAAACCAACACCTGCCAGGGAGGAAAAGAGGTAAAATCAAACTCCACATTACGTAGTATGCTAGAAATCAAGGCTTTGCGCATCTCATCATCAGTACAATATTTCAACATGATATTGTAACAGAATCTATCTTATCATTCATATGTATGGCAAAAGCTATAAACAAGATACAAAAAATGCAATTTATATCTTTTTTCTGCAAAATCTTATTGACATCATTTACAGGTTATGTTACAAAATTAAGACTCTATATCCGTACACAAAATAAAGCGCTTACCATAATCAATTAGGTAAATTTATATCCTTCTAATGTTGAATGACGGGAACTCCATACTCCTTACAAATGTATCTTGATTAGAAACACAAGAATATGACTTAAATACAACCAGGCCTATTTCTGATCTTGGAATTAACGCTCATATATTGCTTTCAGAAAATTATGATATCAAAAGTTTATCTAATCAATTTATGCACAGGTCCAAGTCACAAGTTCAGAAGCAGGAACTCACCAAACTACAACAACTGGCATCTCAGATTTTGGGCATCAACCTCCTACCAGACTCTGACACAGAGAAAGAACACGAGAGGATCAAGTTTAACAAATGCCTTCTCATGATCAAAGCTGAAAATTTCTCCAGTAAGAACAAGCTCAGTTTTATGCCAAAGCATCTTAGTCTGGTGTGTGAAAGGCAACAGTCAGTGTGTAAGATAGAATGGCCGGGTGGGTCGGGAACAGGGTCCCTCCTGAGTAGATTCAAAATCTTGACTGCAAACCACATCTACGAATGGATGTTAGATGCCTTGAAACACTCACCAGACCCTACCATGTATCGTGTCATATTTGAAGACAAGAGTGGCTTCTTTGCATTTGCCAACAAGGAACCCTTGTCACATGACAAGGACTTGGATTATGCTATATTAGAATTAGATGTCAATGACGATCAAGGTCATGATCTGGGAGATCTTATTCCCCTTGGTTCTTTCATCTCAGACACACTTGAGAAGAATGACGTGGTAGTTGTTGTGGGTCATCCTGGTGGAAGGAGAAAGAAGATTGACTTCTGTCCCGTGTCTGGGTTAGACGAACGTTACGCCATTCATGTCCTCTTTGACAATCCAAATTTCCCGCGCGAGGACCCCCGCAAGGCCACGTACCACTCAAGTGTCATGTTTCATGGTTCCTCTGGGTCTGCAGGGTTTGATAGGAATGGGAACCTGGTGCTCATGCACACTAGAGGGTTCTTTCCTGCAGAGAGTCAGGCGAGTCTTATTGAGGAGGGTGTGCGTCTCTCCAGCATCAGGGAGCATGCTCGAGAGAATCTGACTCCCGAGGTTTTTACTGAGATCTTCCCCCAGAGAGAGGGTGGTTTTTCCTTTGGACAGTAATACTGACAATAGATTCAACTGATATAGCTTTAGAAATGGGAGGGGCAGTGCTGGGCCACAATAATACAACGTGCACACTTGGCATCAGGATCTTTATACCTACTAGGAGATGTCTAGCACATCAAACTTTAAAATTACAAACTTCAATGTGTGTAAAATTCAATTTCTTTATTGGTAATATGTCCTCAGTGCACAGTTGCAGCAATAGTTGTTATCTATATATCTTCTCAGTACAGTGACACTGTATCAACAAGTTGCTAGGTGTACATGTCAAACTTCATGCAATCAACTCAGGCAAATCTTCAGCCCTGTTTTACAACAGGGTCATACAAGTTCATCAACAAGTCTTTCCTTTGTGGCAACAATAGCATGCCTTACTTGTAATGAAAGCATCTTAAAATCTATCTACAATGGCAAAACAGCACAAAGCCAATTATCTAGAAGAATCTACCCAAAATCAAATTCATTTCTTTAATCATATTTCTTCCCTCTTATTAGAAGGGCTACGAGTTCAAATCAAACTACCACACTTACCAACGAAATGTTAACTTTAAAGCATTGAAGGAGACCCTGGCTTCTAGGAATGCCAAAGAGAGCAATTGTACTTCAGGTTCCATCATAATCTTCTTGGAGGATATCTTAGATGTTTGACAAATGTAAAGGAGGTGTAGGTTCTTCAGTATAACTGTAGCAGCTCTAAGACAGAATTCTACAGTATCTTTTGTCAGGCCGATCTAGTCTTTGTCAATGGAAGACAGCAGAAGCAAAATCCATTTGTCACAACGAAATATAGCTCTCCCTTAGGGATGCATCAAAATCATGCCCACCACTGTTTGCAGGGCTAGTCTTTAAAACATTTGGTGAATTGTTTATATTACATCAAAGCCTTTAACATTTTATTCCCTCCACTAAGTTGGATTATTCTATCACAATTTTGTGATAGTTAAAATTGTTTCTTTGCCAATCATTGTTAATACATGTACCAATGTGTAATATAAGCAATGATAACACAACATGTGTGTACATGACAATTGAAATACAACATAGCTACATGTATACAGTGCAATGATAGCATCATAACATACATACAGGAAGCATCTATCTGGCCTGCATAGACAGTATTGCACTTGAAAAATTTTCTTCAAAATGCTTTTGGTTGCTTACACAAAGCAAATGTGTTGAACAACTCTAGTGTGCTCAATTTGAACTTAAATGGTAAAGGATGAAAGTAAAATGCTAAGCTACTGTGAAATTAGGTGTAACACAACATTACACACAGACCAAATCCTGTTTTTTTTATGAAGTAATGAATAAGAATCACAATAAGATTTTCAGCTAGGAAAAAAATTTCCTGTATTTCAACATCACTGTTTGACTGAATAGCCAACATACATGCTTCTCATATTGAGAGGGCAAGGCAGAAGTCTAGAACTTGTGATAAGCTTAGGACGGCCATTTGTTATCACAACTTCAAACTATGAATTAAACTCTATCTACATTGTTTACCATCGACATGCACTTAAAATGCCTACTACTGTGTCACTGGTAATATATTTGTGAACTCTTTAAGTGAACTGCAATTGATTTAGCTTTTGTAGTATCATTTTGCACATACAGTAGAATCCTATTTCAAGGGAGGGCAGGGTGCTTGGCATGGTTATGCGTACCAACCTCCCATTACTCTAGTTATAATATCATCATATATTAAACCAAGGGATAAAAAAATCTACAAATGAGCACAGTAAGAAAAAAAGAGGGACGAATGTCGTCCTAAAATGAGCCTGAAAGCTCAGGAGGAGGGCTGCAGTAATCTCTTCATCTCTGCAGCCCTGTCCTGCAGCTCGGGGACTGAGTCCTTCCCCAGTTTTTCTGCAGACTTCTGCAAGCAGCTGAGAGAGTCGGGAGGCAATATGGAATCCTTGTCTGGACCTGCAGGGGCAGATAAACAGTTAGAAAAGCTCTGTTTGAAATACATAATTACGAAAGCTCAGCTCTGATTGGTTACCGATCATGACAGGTTCCATATTGCATATATTGACCTACTAAGCCAGGACATGGCAACCATATAGTCTTAGAAAGTATAGTTGCATTGGGGTCAAATAGAAAGAACATTTAAGGCATTTAATCTTAAGAACGTTTAATATAGATGGATTATACTAGGGTGGCTGGTAATAATCTTATGTGCCTAAATCTTTTATCAGATTCATTCTAGAAAAATGGTCAGTTTTCATCTGAAACTCAGTATAGATGTAGCTATAGATTTGTCTGAAACAATGTGTAGATAAAGGATAATAAGCAATCTACTGCTAAAATCTATTTTGAAAATCAAGGCATTATCTATTAATACAAGTATTCTGTGGTGCTTGGAAATGTACAATATGGTAGTATACCATAGTATACTAATGTTACTAGACTAAGTATAGGGATATTACTGAAGAAGTAAAAGTATGCTGCAGGTTGTACCATACTCACCAGACAATGTTTTTAGCAGCTTAGAAGCAACACTACTGGCCTCTAATCTGATGGTGGTGTACTTTGTGTTTTCTGTGGATAACACACGTTTATCATTAATATAACATGTACATTTTGTACATAAAACCATGCAAAATGCAACAACAAAGACAATAGACTAATTAATAAGGCCATTGAACTGAATGTATTACTTATCATGATTTCATCCATATACATTCAAACAACATGTAACTGTTAGGCCACACCAATTTAATTTCTTGGTTCACGGATTTTTTCATGAAAAATATGGAGCGAGAGGGCGAAATAAAAATAGAAATAAAAATTGTAAAATGGTTGGGGTAAAGGTAAGGGCTAATCCAAAACATAAAGAATAAAAAGTTTTCAGATTGAAAAAAGTACAAAAACACTATTACTGTACAGTAACAGCACCTGTTCATTGAAAATTACAATAGTAGTGTCAGTTTTTCTGTTTGCTACACCAGAAAGTTGGTGAATGGTTTCATTAATGGTGATATTTTGCTGAGTGGTAATTTTTATTTTTATTTTTTTTCCCAAAAAATAGGAGCGAGCGAATCCGTGAACCAAGAAATTAAATTGGTGTGGCCTTATATACAGGTAATCTTCCTAATGTACATATTACACTATAGATCTAGAGATGTTTGCTGTAAATGATAGCAAGCGGTGAAGCAGACAGTTCCTTACCTAGACATTGGCACAGAGGGGGTATGAGTTGTTCCACAAACTTGCTGAGGGTTGTTGTGTCCTCATTGGTTAATGTAACACCATCTTGTAGCATCCACAATCTAAGGACAACAGACATTAATCTGTTTAAACACCTACTCACAGAATTACACAATATACAATTGAAAGAAACACAAAAATGCTGGCAATACAAAATAGATAGCAGTATTAAATTTGACCTATTTTCTAGCATTATTTCAAAGGTGTCACAATTACCACTTGTTTTTGTTTTTAAACTGAAACAAAAATTGGTCATACAAACTACATTGTATGTAACCATGTATGTTGTAACTAATAACAGTAGATCGCAGTGATTATTTCATTGGGGATAAGTATATCTCATTTACAGCAATATTTCTACAAAAGCTTTTTAATAAAACTTCATTTAAGTCTACTTGAAGGTATAATTAACATAATTTTAAAGTTTGGAGTGAAAGCGAGACCCACCTATCTATGTAACATGCCGTTGCCTTGAGTACAGCACACTGCACCTTCCATGTACTGCTGGTCAGGGCTGTACACAGGAGAGCTCCAAACTGCTCTTGGTACTCCGCTGCAGGTACAAGTACAGTAGTTGTTATACCATCATTTGTTAAACGTACACATGCTGTAGACAGTAACAGATTGTTTAAGGACACGCCTGCATAAACACCTTTCTGTTAGAAGTATCATATATCCTAGAAATACTAACAGTTTTAATAGCTGACTGTACGCAATGGATAACTCCACAGTATACACATGTCGTATGTAATGTGTTACCTTTAACAGTTAAATACGAGCCTTGTAATTCCACAGGGTAAGAGCAATTTACATCAATAATTCTGTGCATGTGTAATCTTGTGTACAAAAAATGATCTAGAGATAGAAGAGTCCCTTTTGGGGTTTTTTCTGTGATGTGTCAACACATTCGAATATAAGCTTTGTAATCTCATGGGGAATTACTATTTTAAAGATTACTTGTATGTGCAGGCTTGAATAGAATAAAGACTTTGGAGATTAAAGAGCACCTTGTGTTTGTTTTTCTTGTGGCCAAGCCTTGCCCAGTCCTTCATAAGAAGTGATGAGGAAGTCCTCCATCAGTCCAGGACTGTGTTTCTCTATCTCATCTTCATCAGCTTCTTTGTTCCCATTTCCATCTGTGCTCTGTTGGAAAGATGTCTCATTTAGTGGCTGAACTGCAGATTCTTCATAATAATCATTATCAAGACTAAAAAAATCAGTTGTAGAATCTAGTTCATTATCTTATAGTCAATTGTATATTAAAACATTGCAAACACTGACCTTTCTGAGGAGTGGGAACAAGATATCACTAATCTGTTTGAATCTATCCAGGCTGTAGGTCTCCAGGGTGGCTGACAGGCATCTGATGGCCTCTTTCTTATACTCCAACTTTTCCTTCCTGCTTTCCTTTAACACAGCCTCAACAACCTGGTAATGAAAACAATGTGCAGAACAACAAAACAAAGAACAAGGGAACTGACCAGTTAAAAAAACACATGGCATGGTTTTATGTAGTGCCTTGTGTAGTCAACATTGAGTTTTCCTCAGACTTAAGCAAAGAATATTAAATGATAAATTATCATAAAAACATTTTTTAAGTAAAAAAAAGAATTATCTTTCTATTCCATAAACAGATGTGTAATACAATGTAGCAGAATCACCAACTTAGATCTAGAAATTCAAAGTTTATCACCAGTCATACCTCTTCAACTGAGGGTTGGTTTGTTGTTCCTTCTTGTGGATTTGCTAGAGAAGTTCTATGTCAAGAAGAAAATTCTCTGTCAGTAAAAGGACCCTTGTGCGATGTGTTTAGACTTCATGTACAGTGTGCACAATGTATCTACACATGCTACTTAAAGTTAAACACGTGATGATCTGAATCATAAATTTACTGATCATGACAATGTCATGCCACTATCAAAGTGATTTCTAACAAGAAAATCTCAAATGTTATATATAGCGATACTGTGGTTGTACTTACTTGCACTGTATGCAGACAGACGTTATTGCTTTGAGTAGTTCCTCCTGCAAATAAACAGATTCAACAGATTCAAAAATACAGTTCAATGAAGCCTCAAAGGGCATATAAACTATCAAAGCACAACACTACACAGTGAATGTCACATATTAATATAACAGTAAGTACAGTTTTTAATAGCCTTTCATCAGGTAAATATTAATAAAATAGTTTTCTTGGTTGCCATGGTTGTTTAGCACTGAAAATGCAGTCAAACCACTTTAGCATTAATATCTTACAACTTGACAGTATAAAATCAGATTGGTCCTTACCTTCCCCTTCCATGTCCTACCCGCCAGCCCCCCCACCAGTGCCTTCAGCATGGTGCCCAGGTGGGGAGGGCCCAGGTTGGGCCCCAGTTTGGTGGCCACGGTGTTCATGGCGCTGGCTGCCTGGGCCTTGGTGTGCCAGGACTGCGCATCCAGGGCAGGCCGAACTAACTCTATTATCTCCTTCAGGTATAACTTTATACCACTCTCCGTACCTATGCGTGTATGAAAAAAAACTTTTTACAACTTCAGGTGATTGTTGTAACATCACATGCCTTGTAGGACTGAAGAAAGGTGAAGATCTACAAATATAAAAATACAAGAGGCAAAAACTCAAAGCATTGTTGCAAAGGTTAAAGGACAGTTTCCTCCCCACACATCCCTCCCTCCCTGTTACAACATTCCATATTTTGTCCACACCCAACCTTGCAGTAGACTCTCCCTTTATAGGCAGCATAATCTTCAACATGCTGAAGGTAGCTGCCTTAACTGAAAGAAGGAGATTCCAAATCTTTTAGAAAATCCCAGCATTGACTCACCTGGTATGGAGTCTAGCCACACTTCTTCCCAGACTGACTGGCCCTGTTCTGTCTCTCCACCCGTATCTGTACAGAATAAACAAACAAACAAACAAACAATGGATAAACAACACTGATGTTGACAGCCTTCTTCCACTCAAGCATTGCACTGATAAACATATCATATATACTGTACCACCAACAAACAAGTAGCATAATTTCCTAAATCTAAACTGCTTGAAGGGTCTGTGCTCAAGAGAGGTATCGAAGATATAATAATCTGGGAGTACCTTTGTCCCTTTTTTCGTGCATGGCCAGGAAAGCTAGCGGCAGCACCTGTGTGGCATGTCTCTTCAGGATGTCAGGGTTGTGCCTGGCTATGGCCTGTAGGGTCAGCCCACATGCCTGTCTAATGCTGGACTCTACAGGGGAAAACAAGTGTCAACATGAGCATTGATCTAAAAACCTATGGCCTGTAGGGTCAGTCCACACGCCTGTCTAATGCTGGACTCTACAGGGGAAAACAGATGTCAACATGAGCGTTGATATAAAAACCTATGGCCTGTAGGGTCAGTCCACACGCCTGTCTAATGCTGGACTCTACAGGGGAAAACAGATGTCAACATGAGCGTTGATCTAAAAACCTATGGCCTGTAGGGTCAGTCCACACGCCTGTCTAATGCTGGACTCTACAGGGGAAACAAGTGACAACATTCCAAAATAATTTCATCAGGTTGATAGGTCATGAGATAGTAGAGTTTTCTTTTTTCACAACCAGTTAATCTTACTTGCTGACATTTTGACGACAAAGATGTCTGACAGGCTCTAAACGTCAGCAGGTAAGATTAACTAGTTAGTGAGAGAAGAAAACTCTACTATGAATTGTCAATGTGATCTAAAACCTTCAGGTTTCCTTTACAATTAATGTTAATTGATCCATGAAAAATAAGGTGATTCAAGTTTCCCATATTGGCATTCCATGTCCTAAGCAACACATCAAACTGAAAGTCAATTTTGAAGCTCTCATCAAAGAATGCTTAGCACTCTGACTTATTACAACTCACTGACAAATTCTAGAGCATAATGAGAAGGTAATTGTTCAATAAGTTTACAATATTTGCAATACTGTACCTGAACCATGAAGTAAGCTTTTTCTCACCTTCTTTCTCCAGGTACCATGTCTTGAGTTTTGCTATTAATTTTTCCACACTGCTATCCTTGGCAGACTGAAAATAAAGATTTGGGAAAACCGATTAGTTGAAATGTAAATGTGTGGTTTTTGAAACGTAAAATCTTACAACTCGCTGCAAAATTGCAAAATGTATTAATCTTTCAAATCATCTGGGTAAATTATTGGAAACCTCTGGGTCTAAATGTTCACTCTTAATGTCCTGATGTAGATTATAATGAAACCATCTGGCCACCTATATTCCCTAATCTCCAACCAGATCCACGGTGCGTAATGTATAGTATCAAACTTCCCGTGCCTGTTTGACTCCCTTAGCCGGCTACATTCCTTGGCCAGCTTTGATACTATCTTATGGCACCGTAGGATCTGCTTGGAGATTATATATTCCCCATTCCATACAATATTTTTCATTTCCAAAACACAATGGACGAGATTACAGCACATGAGAGAGTTTCAGGGCCCACTAACCTTGACAAGATGACCTATAGCAGCAGCATAGTTCTTCCTGACAGCTGTGTTCCTGTCATTCAGACCTGACAGCAGGGCAGACAGCAGCTTACCTGGACACATTAGGTCAAAGGTTAGAAATGTCAAAGGGCATGACAAGCTCAGCTGCTATGAAGAGTAAGATACAAATGCAACCATGAGCATTACTTTATGTCTCACAATTTTCATTAATCTTCATGTACAAGGTTTGTACATTCTGTAATGACCCAAAAGGATACTCCAGTCAATCTACAAAAAAAGAACCCTGCATGATACTGTACAATCATGTACCTTAAAAGAAAGCTGACATCACATAATTCAATCACCAGGTGAGTAGCTTTCAGCATGACACGAGTTTCAAACAGCGAGACAGCTCTAAACTATGTGAGAACTTTATGTTGGGGTATATTTTCCATAGTGTAGAAGGCTTTCCATTTTTAGTGCAGCTTTCCTTAAACTTTAAGATATCTTTGATATGATTTCTGTTATAATATTCCATATCTCACCAGCATGAGGCTGCAGCTCGTGTGAACACTGCACAGTCAGGGAGATGATGAAATTGGAACATCCCGCCTTGGTTGCCACGCCGACCCCGCTGCGGATCAGCTCCGTCAGCCTGGGAACAAGATCTGGCAGCACACCACCATCCACATACTGCACACACTGGGAACAAGATCATGGCTATTACACCATATCCCACAATATAAAACTGAAAAGCCATTCAAATTTTTCCCCTTTAGTACTTCTGTGCCTCAGTGCCACATGAACAGAAATAGTATGTTATCAATGCAAGTTTGTGAGGCACCTGTTGAGTCTACAGAGGAGAAGACAGAGGATGTTTACGTACCAAGTTGGCAACTTCCATCATAGGAGAAGCTTTTGAAGCAGCTATTCTGGCACTGTCAAGCTGCAGATAATTGAAAATAGAGATTATCATATTGTTTTATACTAAAATTGAAGATAGAAATGTAAACAATTGTATTTCATTTCATTTATATATAGCTATTTTTAATATCAAATCAAAGCATAGGAAGTGTATGTAAGCTACATATACATGTTTATACATACTATGTCCATCCCAGCATCTAAGATGACACAGCATTGTCAATGTAAGCTCATCAACCTTTCTAATGAACTATTTTCTCCCCATACTGATCCTGCAGTAGCATGCGTCCAGTGGTTAGCGGCCTTGTCTCTGGAACTAGAACGTTAAAGGGGGATTCCACTCATGAAACGGGTATTTTTCCCATATATATTACACTCTTCGGAATACAAATGCACCCGACTTTTGACTAAATCACCACGACTGACTTTTCGACCAAACACTGTTCTAAACCTATGAACCCCCATACGGGACCGCTTCCAATTCTCGGCTTTGACCTGACGTCACGGGTTTTCCAAATATGGGCATCCGCACAGATCAAAACACGAAGCAGACGACAAAGTGTCATGGCGGACTTAGGCGGCCGTGGCTCAGACTAGTTCGACCCAGACTACATTATGCCATACGCATATGAGCCTGAACGTGATTCTGGAGAGTCGGAGAGTAGCGATGAGAACAATCAGCCTGCAGAAGCCTTTGCTGGGACCGCCACGCAACCAGGGGCGGCATGGGACGGCCGGGATTACGAGACGGAGGGTTGCATGCATGCTAGCGCCAAGAAGCATATGGTGCAGATGCGGTGACTACAACTGCAGCCTACAGTGTGTGACTGTGAGTGTATGTGTTGCCACGACCTTCGTGAGCTGACAGATCCCGTGGACCACAGCAACCCCAATCGCGGCGGTATGGGTGTCGGGAGCTGCCGTAGCCAGCTGAAATGCGTCAAGCTACACGAGATATTCCATCCCGTCTCATGAGGTCTGCACTGAAAACTGCACTTATATTATCTACAGTGACAAAATGACTTGGACTGGAAGATGTCAGGGAGCCATTGAGAAATAGGTAAATGTAGATTTTGTGTTTCTGTTCCATTTATTTTGCACGATCTGTGTGTAGGGTCGCACGATGGTGAGCTAACGGAAACATAGCCACATGTGGTCGAATTTGTGACCTGTATATAAGACCATATAAATCTAGTAGCAGGACTCGAAATACTGTTTTTTTGTATACCTGCACCAGTGCAGGTAACATTGAAAATTACCTGCACCAGACAAATTTTATCTGCACCATTCTGAACTTAGTAAGTATAAATCATACTAAAATTTTTCAGGAACCTTTTTTCACTACAGTATATTACCTGATATGTTGTGCACCTAAAGTTTCCGGTACTTTTTGTGTGAAGAAATTGACAGTTTTGTGATAACTTGTGCCACCAATTTAGTGTGAAAAGTTGGAAATGTTTGGAGGGGGGCTGTTAGGGCAATACCAAGATCTGAAAATAACCAGATTGAAACAAAATGGCAAGTAGTGTACTTGTTGCAATCTTTTAATACAAAAAAAAAAATATAACATTACAATTTACATGCATTTTTGTTTCTCCCAGAATCACCACAAGAATCATCTTGGGAGATCAGCAGTGCAGTGCATGGTTCCAGCCTGTGCAGTCACCAAAATAAGACAGACCTATCCCTCTAAAGATGAGACTAATTAGGACATTTTCCTGTTATTTCGCCACCACATGTTCAATTGCTAAATTGATCTGACGTTAAACCAGAGAGTGATCTATAAATCTGTATTCTACTAAGTTTTTACTGTTAGGGTTATCCATTCTTGTTAAGCTTGGGGTTAGAATTAGAATTAGGGTGAGGCTTTACTGCTAAAATAAAACAATCTTGATAACAGTGTTACACAGTGTCCACATTATTTGCACTATAACAGGTGCATTCAACCAAATGCGGACATCTATCTACCTCACCTGTATAAATTTATCTACCTATCCATGCTTTATACAACAGGCCAAATAGAAACCTTGAACATATTAAGTATCCTTATTTTCATATTCCTTTGAACTAGATATACAGCAAGAAAGACATGTATATTATATCAATATACAATTACATTTCTGTGTAATTTTCAAAAATAGGCAGGGAAAACTTTGGTGGACACACATATATTGTTGTAAAACAGCATTTGTTTCTGACATATGTAGGCAGGATATTTATGAATAAAATGATCCACTGGATAAACAATGGGAACTTGTCCTTATTAACATAATAATATAGCCTGTCATATAAAATCAGTATATCAGGATCTACCTGGATTTAACCTGAAGTATATGGGCTACTGCCAACATGTTCAAGTTGCATGTTCATGAATTAATATTTATATTTTCACATTTCTTGTGTCTAAGAGAAATAGCAGCAGCAGTTTTGAAACGTTCAAAACAGAAACTACATGTAGTTTTGTCATATAAAGCATGTATGCTATAAAAAACATAACAAAAATGAGAAAACATGACCATGAAAACAGTAGAGTTCCAAACGAGACTTGTTTACTAGCCTGTAAACCTTGAACGGTACTGTGCAATTGCAGTTTTATTGTCTGGCCTGGAAAGTCAGGCTTTTGGAGCACCTAGCCACCACAAAACTCCCGACGCCTGTGTATGACAGCCTTCAACACCTTTCTTTTTGAAAGTGTAGTCCTGATTCTTCTCATAGATGTTTTTGACCACATAGTCTCCTTGCCTCTTACTGTAGTCCAGCCGCTGCCTTAGGTCATCTGCAAAGAATATATTCTGAAGTCAACAATGTTCTTGTGATTAAGATATTCATTGATGACAAAATAATACTAGGCCACATTTGCATCTATGTTAAAAATGACAATCATGAATAACAAGAGAGGCTGAAATTTACAAACTCCATCTCCCTTTCCATGCAAAAACTGACTCTTCCATGTCAACCTTTTGCTGAAATCGACCATACATGAACTATTAGTATGATCTTAGTATTACAACATCACCCAACTCCAAGATGGCTTTTCTGAATATAACATCCATGAAGCATGCAAGCAAGCAAGAATGGCTTCTGGGCTGCCTACAAAAGAATATATCACTTATAACAGTGCTTAGCACATTTCTGCACCCAATATATATTACTGTACTGACTATAATTCTTAAATCGGATATTTGAAAGGTTTTAAATATAGATTTACACTAGCTACTATACAGTATAGTAGCCACATATTCTTTTACATGCCAAAACAGAGAACATTTCTTATATCAATTTCAGAGTCACTCCCAGGAAAGAAGCAATTATAAGCTTGTCATGATAATGATTAGATTTTGCATGCACTACAAAATCTGTTAGTGCAATAAATATTTTGGTTTGACTTTGAGGTATACCAGTGCCTAGTCCATTAGCCCAAATCATACACTTCTGTCAATCTTTTTTACCAGAACAAGTAATCTTACCAAACATATCATGTCACTTGACAAATCCAGTGTTGTCATTTTAAGAAATAACTATACATACATGTAAGTAGGCACATGAGGACACTTTTCTACTAGTAATGAAATTAAAAATTAATTACCTTTTGACTTGGGCTTTTCCTCGACCACGTCCTTCTCTTTTCTATCAAACAAAAACAGAAGTGGCAGTTATGCACCAGTTCATGCATAATTTTAAAGACATGGAACTCTATGAGTACTATGACATTATTGCATGCTATGGAATTCTGCAAATCCTGCACTTCCGGTGGTGTCTGCTATCTTAGCCAACCTTGGGAACAATTTCTTGTAAATTGTACAACTACAGGCAGTCGAGTGACTACCAGACATTTTGGAATGTACACAAAAAGTTTGAAGACCGCAGTTTTTGGGGATACAGAGATGTTAGCACTTGAATACAATGTAAAAGTTTGGTAATCGTATGTCAACAAAAATGGCGTGGCCGCGAACACTTCATAATGCAAGGCCGATTTTTGGGCCCGATTTCTCGTAAACGGTATAACTACGAGCTTAACAAAAGTAGTCGAGTCACTATCAAACATTTAGGAATGCACACAAAAAGTTTGAAGACCTTAGCTTTTCAGGATGCAGAGATATTAGCACTGTAGTAAACTAGGTCATCACATGTCAACAAAAAATGGCGTCGCTAGCCGAAAACACTCTGAATGCAAGGTCAATTTCAGGCCCAATTTCTCGTAAACGGTATAACTACAAATTTACCGAAAGCAGTCGTGTTACTATCAAACAGTTAAGGAATGTACACAAAACGTTTGAAGACCTTAGCTTTCCGGGATGCAGAGATTTTAGCACTGTAGTAAGAGCTGAAAGTAGTCGCTTGTCGCCATACACGTGCATGTGACGTATGTCAAAATAAAAAATGGATAGCCTCAATACCAGACTGACTACACTGGTTTCATAAGGAGAATAATTTGCCAAAGGCAAGGGTTTGCTACCAGAGAGGTTGGTCGGCCGTGGAGGGGAAATGTGAATCTAATCGTGGACTGACTCCCTTGGCCAATTCTCGATTTTTTTCCCGAATTGTACGATCCACGCACCCCCGTAGCAAGGCCTGGTGGAGGCTAAAAATGACGCCGCTAACAGTAAACACGCTACTTTCATGGTCAGTTTCGGGCCCAATATCTCGGTACGCTGAGTGAGTGAGAGCAAACCGAAAACGGTAAAATTACTATCGGACATTTAGGAAGGTACACAAAAAGTCTGATGCTCAGCGTACCTCGGAATACAGAAATTTGGCAACTTTTTACGGACCATTCTGCTATCTAAAAATGACTATCTACATATTGGCAGATCGCTACAGAATGGCCCGCAAATAATGATTGGAACGCGTTTGCCTACCAGTTCTGATAGAGGTTGTGCACACATATTTAGTCTAGCCAAAAAAGCAATCCTGAGCATCTAACATCGAAATTTATGCCAGTACCAACCTTTTCAACTGGAAGAGTCCTTGGCGGCTTCGTCGATCCAGCCCGTCCGTAACACACCATGCGCATTGAATTTTGGGATTGTTGGTAAGGGACCAGCGGGGAATTCAAGAAGTCGATCGCTATAATGCACGCCCTGCGTTCAGGCTTCAACTCATGGTACATTTGACAAAACAAACTTGATTCAAGCATAACAATTTATTCTCTGATGAATTATGATACCCGCTTCTGGAGTGGAATGCCCCTTTAAGCCATTGTTCACTGTTCATTGCTCATCAGAAGGAGCCAGGGGAATTTCCCCATCACAATGAACCTATAAATACTGTACATAGCATCTCTGCCATGACCAGTGGAAGACTATGTGTAGCTGTTCAGTGAGCTAAAACTGGATTGGAGATCACTTTCCTTTTTTTTTTTTTTTACAGAACAGGAAACACACATCAAGCCTCTACACCCACCTTCTCAGCCTGGGACGCCCCTCCCCCAACATGGAAGCTGAGGTAGTTGAGAGCCTGGGGCTCCAGCCCACTCAGGGCCTCCAGCAGAGCTGGCACTAGCACTGCGATGTGAGGCTTCAGCAACTTCCCTGCGTTCTGACTGATCTTCAGAATCGTCATCAGGCTGAAATGAAGATTAACAAATCAGTTGGAGAAATCATCAGCGCAATCAACTCATGAAAAACACACAAATATATACAGCAGCATTTATAAATTTCACAAAGATACATTGGGAAGATACCGTAATATGTGTGCTGTTTGTGTACGTGAGCTTGATGAACTATCATTGAAGCCTAATACACATTCAGTGAAATCCATCCTACATGTATTCTAGCCACAGTTTGCTCCATGGTTCCACACAAGCCAAAAATGACTGAGAAAGAGAAGTGACTGTATAAAGTGTATTATGCATAAAAGTCAGAGCAAGAAGTGACTGTATATAGTGTAAAATAAACGTCGGAGAGAACTACTATCCGAATAGTACCCAGGCTATCCTTTCCCACTGTACTAGTTTCAAGTATTTTGACAGACAGGAGACTGACCTGATAGCCCTGACCTCCTTGACACTGCTGCCCAGTCCTGTCTTCATCAGACACGGCAGGACCAGCTCCACTGCCTTCTCACCCAGCTTACCAGCCGACGGGTCACACACCTTTATAGAGGTCTGTCAACAAAACCACTGGATTTAGTAACAACAGTCATCAGTAGTACTCTTCTTTCTGTTTTGACTACAAAAGACAATGTAAATGATGATGAAACAGAAATCTTACCCTCATCAGTCCTTGGCAGGCTTTCTCAGCAGCATTCCGCACAGATTCCTGAAGGAAAAAATTAAGAGATGTTTATGTAAACTAGCAGGCTACAATAGTGCAATGTTTGTTCTACTTCGAACTGCAAAATTCAGAGTGAAGGAGTCTGGGTAAAAATATGCTAATGTTTTTCTTTTTTTAAAACATATTAACATGATATTGAATAAGTGTGAATAAAGAGCACTAGAACCAAACCTCACCCCCTACATGTATCATATTATTCAATTAGACAAACTTATACACTTACCTTTATATCATCCCTAACTTTAAGGCAAGTCTCCCAGAGTGCTGGCAAGGCCTCTATGATGGCTTCCTCCAACTGTCTGCCTCTCAGGAGGTCATTCAGGGCCATGCAGCTACGACAGAAACCAAATTAGAAACATCAACCACAATTCTATTGGTTACCTGCAAATTCAAACTGGTCTTACTGTATGTTTAAGACTCTGGATCAAAAGTATTGACCACTTCAATTTTAAGGCAAAAGGGCTCTTGGAAAGTTTACAATAGTGTGCAACATGGTCATTATATCTCCACTGAAGGAACAAAATAGCATAATATATATATATATATATATATATATATATATATCTACACATACATGTAACAGGCTGTCTGAAAATAGCAACTCAATAGCCATAGGGGTATACTAGGAAGGATTGTACAGGAATAATGTCCACCAGACACATACTAAGGTTACTGCATCATACCATCAGAGTGATGTACTGTACCTGGACTCCCTGACTCTCCACTGACTGTTTGTCAAGTTGGTCTGGAGGTCGTCCAGAATCTCCTTAATGTATTTGTCAATCTGAAAGGAATACAGCAGAATTAAACACAGACATTCAGCAGATGCAAAGACAAAAGCTCTAACAGCCACTCTGGGTACATACCAACTGCAAAGTATCAATACAGCTGGGAATCAAGCAATGCAACTAATGTTATGTGCAACATTGTCTCCAAAACTAATCAATATTGATGACTTCTATTGTATCTACATGTACTGATTCATTGACATTCACAAACATATACTTTAAAGTTTATATTCTTCCAATAATACATGTACAAGGATAGCAATTGTGCTACTTAGTATCTACATGTAAACCTACACTCAACCTGTGAATTACTAGTAACACTCAAAGATCGGGGTAATATGGCAGCTGCAGTTCCAAGCCCATCTGAAAGGAGGTGCTCATGAGATGAGCAGTCAACATTTTTTTTCTGCCAGCTAAGTTTAAACCCAAGAAGAGTGTAATTCAATCGTCTGTGTGATGTTTGCTTCCCCACGCATTTCAGTGGTTCATTCCTCAACATCCGACTGTTTTCTCAACTGTTGCTAGATTACCACTCAGAACCAGGATGTACAATACTGTATGAATGGGAGGCAACAATAGCTTGGAATGTTCCATTCCAGATCCTTACAGGGGAGGGACATCACTTCCAATAAAATGTTATGCACAAAAATAATTTTATCTAGCGCAAAGTGCAAGTCTAAAAAATGCAAGGAGTCTTAAACAAATTGACCAAATAAAAATACAATAGCTTTGTAAAATATTCTTCCGCCTACAGAAGTATTCTCTATAATACTACAGTACTACCTTAAAACACTTTTTGAACTCCATGGACTATCCCATTTTGTACCACAAAGTATTTTATATAATTCATGTACATGAAGGTCCCTTCAAGTTTGTTGTACAAAATGCTGCAGTTGATAAGTATGTTAAGGTTGTTGGTGCTTGTGTATTGTTTGTGTAATCTCATGACACTAGGTGACAGTGACACCTGTGGTCTGTGCTGTGATGATGTGGTGTCACCTCCCATTGCCTATGCCCTCATGCAAGGACCAAAAGGTACATCCAACATCTGGGATTCTTTTGAATGACAATGTACTGCAAATTCATTTACTTTCATGGTAGCTTTATTTTGCGGAAAGAGGAAAAATAAGGTTTTTGCTACGATTTTAATTCACAGTGTCATGAATTTGTAAAGAGATCACTGTGAAAAATAATACTGTAAAAGTTTTATTACTTACTGTACAGTACCTGGTAGTTATTTTGACACCCTTGTAAACTAGTTTTACTCTATGTGTAGCAAACAGTGCAACAGCAAGATAGGACACAAAAGTAACTAAATTCAAAGTTATGTCTACTAGTCCTTGGGAAATGTTGAAAAAAAATTTATAAAGGGATAAATTCCAGGTTGGGCACACTGTTAACCTAACAATTTTAACGTTATTGATACAATACTTGGTACCTGTACATACTAGTATGTTTCAGTGGAGATATTCTGCTTAAACTGTAAAACTTCATGATTGACTCACAGGTGACCCTGGTCCACAGGGAGACAAAGGGGAAGCAGGTGATACAGGTGATATAGGACCACCTGGGGATCAAGGTGACACAGGTGAGAACACTACTTCCTTGAGGTATTGGGCATCTTTTTATGTCTAAGATGATTTACGAACATATGACCAAAAGGCTGACCAATAGAAGTGTTGAAACTATGGTCTTGTTTAAAGACTTGATTCCAGTACTGTACATTCTGCTACTTCCTCTTCCAGGCCCACCTGGTCCGCCAGGGGTCAAAGGTGACAAAGGGGAAAAGGGAGACCCCTCTCCAGCTCCCCAAAAAGCAGTCTTTTCCGTTGCTCGGAGCAACCCGCTTCTAGGACGGAACGAGTCCCATCAGCGAATCACCTTCGACAAGGTGTTTGTGAACTTTGCTAAGGACTTCTCCCCAGATGAAGGGCTGTTCCGCTGCAGGGTTGCAGGGATCTACTACTTTGTGTACACGGTCCAGTCTTATTTTGAGAAGTTCATGGGGGTGCAGTTGATGCGGGGGGAGGAGAGTCAGGTGACGTTGTACGCCAACGCCGTGCCGCGGCGCATCATGCAGAGTCAGAGCGTGGTGTTGGAACTGAAGCGGGGAGACACCGTGTGGCTCAGGCTCCACCGGGGGGAGAGGTTTGCTATCTACGGTAACATCGACAGACAGATTACGTTCAATGGCTTTCTGCTGTACCCAGAGGAATGATGTCTGTTTATATAATGGAAGCATCATATGCAACAACTCCCGATGCATCTGGGTCTCTCATTACAGATAACACAATTTTCTATTTAGATATTGTATCAAGTAGGTTGTTTTCAAATGACAGAAAATATTTTATGTCATTTCAAAAGCACATTTGACCAGATACCAACGAACCTGAAGCGGTTAGAGAGACAACAACAACAAGAGAATGAATGTAATTGGGATACTATATACAAACAGGAATCCTACCAATAGAAGGTATTATTGCTATGTGTTCATAAGGCATAAATGTTGAAGATGCTATACCCGGTCATTCTCAAGATGAAAGAGACTGAGGTACTTACAGTTTTCCTTGTCTCGGGCACCAGAGCGCTCCAGATGCTGGTCATGGACTGGCGAATGTTGGGGTTGGGGTCGAACTGGTAGCGGTAGAGCCGGGGGATGATTTTGGGCAGGTATGGGGTCAACTGTTCACCTGCCTGCAGCGCGATGGTGCTGAAGCCAAACGCAGCTCCCTGGGGTGGGGACAAGAGCTTAGTAATGAATGTTCAGTCAGGGATATACTACAGTATTTTATGTCATATCTACTGGAAAATTCAAGATGGCCGCCACATCTGGAAATGAGTCTCCTGACAGAGTCACCAGACCATTTATGAGTATATGGCATCCAATCATGGATAGGGACAAATGTCTCCACTCTGTTTCTTTTATTAAACAGTGGTTTCATTAGCTGGTTACATGTGGCTTGAAGATAACCATTGATGTTATATGGATAATGATGACCTGGCAAACAGGGTCCTGACTACCACCAGCAATTACATTTAATGTTCTTTCAATGATTCTAGTTATAATCAAATATCTAACTTAAACCTATCTATCATACAAAGTTTAAATAGAAAGTCTCTCAAAGTAAAGTTTTAAGCACCAGAATTTGCTCACCTTCTTGGAGTTCCACATGGCATTGTGGTTGGCCAAGTTCATGAACTTGTAGATGAGGTCAGGCTGGTTTAGGTCGCTGGCCAGTGAACACAGTTCCTTATAGGTGGACATGGTCTCCCTGTCAACAAAATAACAGATTACATTCTTACAGTTCTCATGGCTATCAAGGTCTGCTTTGGTGTATGCACGTTATTGCTGAAATTGCATGCAAGACTCCATTCTACTGCTGGTTTTCAAGTCTAAGCTTTTTTCAAAACCTCCAAAATTAAGACGAAGAATATTCTACATGACTGTACAACTGTACATTGAATGTGAGTACAATGTAAAACTGTAACATCACTGTGTAAAATATTACCCACCCGCCAGGTGTTCTTCCCAGTTCTCCAGCCTGGAACACTGTTGTCTCTCCTGTCACATGTTGGGCAGATCTGAACAAACAACAACACTGGTATCAAACACTGATCCACTAGACAACTGTTTGGAATTACATTTGTACCTATATGATGCATTTTGGCTAGTGGCAATTTTACATTATGATCAGATTTGGGGGGGGGGGGGGCTAGTTCACATTACAGTTAGCAAAAAAGGAGGTAGCATAATATAAGAATCATTTGCAAGTTTTTCACAAGTACTGTCAAGTTTGCTTTGCTATTTCATAAACATCAACACTCTCAACTGGCAACCCTTTTACTTCAATCTGCTATAACCAGTACAGATTTAGATGCATAGAATCTGATGTATCCTTACAGCAGGAACAAGGTACTGTAAATGAAATTGTCCCATCCCATACCTTCTCCCAGACATGAGAGTATCCACCAGCAGTGCCACCAGTTCATCCCTGTGCCCACTGCCTCCTCGCTCATACACCAGCCCCAGGCCTTTGGACCCCACGTCCTGGGTCAGGTCTGGAACACAGGGCACAAGTCAAACCTAGCACCACTGGGATGGTTTGGCTTTATATATCACAGTAAATTCCTACAGTGGCAGCATACTTTCATTTTAAACTGTTTCATCTCTACCCCTTCATAAGGTCAATTATATAGAATTTCTGTATGTAATGTCTTCCTTGAACAAGACATCGGAATTATTCAAGCACTGATTGAATATTGGTACAATACTTTTGCATCAGTCACAAAACAGCACCTTCTTATGGTACGAAAAGCTTATTATTTTACCATATCTGTATACAACTGTGTCCTTTAATTTTTGAAGTGTCTACAAAAGTTTTTAAGATAAATTCTTACCATCAGGCTCAGATAGTAGGTTCAAGAAGATGTTCTGGATTTCTTTCAGACGACCCTGAACAAAAGCAAGTCAGTTCTTAGAATCAAAACAGGCCAAGAAAATAGAGATATCAAAAATGGAATCCAATAAAAACATCAGGTAAGCATAACAAAAACATACATTGTATGAGTCTATGTAACATGTATCCTACATGTATAACAGATCAGGTGGTACCTGTACCTGTATAACTTGGTGTTCTCCTGCCTTCTTAACCAGAGAAAGCAGCCAGATACCTGCAGACTGTACAGTGGGGGAAAAGTGTACATAATGAAATCAGGCAACCAATTTGTAATTCCTACAATAGTACATAGCAGTAAATGTAAAACTCTACTTCTACCAGCTCATTACAAAATCCATCCATAACCCTTAAATCATTTGCAGCCACATCTTCTAGTTCCGTGACTACGGATTTTGAACCTTTAAATAAACTCCCAGATGAACAGGATGTTTGCATCAAGAGGAGAAACTAAAGAAGGCGTACCTGTCTGATCCAAGGCTTCTGGTCCCGACTGTACTTCTCCAAGACGATCCCCACCATCCACGCCATTTCATCCTTCCCTCTCCCTGCCCCAGCCTCCGTGCGGTATTCTTTATCCTCCTCAGTCCACATGTCCCTGCCTGCTCCAGACCGGGGGCCCAGGGCCGCACACGCCAGCGCCTCACCCACGGTGAAGTGGAGCTCTGGTGCTCTTACCTGGAAATATTTCATACTATTAGATACTGTACAAAGTAATCAGTCCACATGTCCCTGCCTGCTCCAGATCGGGGCCCCAGGGCCGCACACGCCAGCGCCTCGCCCACTGTGAAGTGGAGCTCTGGTGCTCTTACCTGGGAAATACATCATACTATTAGATACTGTACAAAGTAATCAGTCCACATGTCCCTGCCTGCTCCAGATCGGGGCCCCAGGGCCGCACACGCCAGCGCCTCGCCCACTGTGAAGTGGAGCTCTGGTGCTCTTACCTGGAAATATTTCATACTATTAGATACTGTACAAAGTAATCAGTCCACATGTCCCTGCCTGCTCCAGATCGGGGACCCAGGGCCGCACACGCCAGCGCCTCGCCCACTGTGAAGTGGAGCTCTGGTGCTCTTACCTGGAAATATTTCATACTATTAGATACTGTACAAAGTAATCAGTCTACATGTCCCTGCCTGCTCCAGATCGGGGCCCCAGGGCCGCACACGCCAGCGCCTCGCCCACTGTGAAGTGGAGCTCTGGTGCTCTTACCTGGAAATATTTCATACTATTAGATACTGTACAAAGTAATCAGTCCACATGTCCCTGCCTGCTCCAGATCGGGGCCCCAGGGCCGCACACGCCAGCGCCTCGCCCACTGTGAAGTGGAGCTCTGGTGCTCTTACCTGGAAATATTTCATAATATTAGTATTAGATGAACCAGTGCACAAGGTATGGCAATGTGGTCTTGACTTGTGGTTAAGGTTATTAACTTAGCATCCATTGATTCTAGGCCCTAATGTTGTGCCCTTGAAAATTGCACCTATTTCCTCACTCGACTCGGGTGAAAATGAGTATCTAATACAGTGTTATGCAGCTTGTACCTACTACAAAAATAATGTGTAAAGCCCAAAGACAATTTACTGGTTGCGCAAAGCAAGGTCAATTCATTGAAGTACAAATCAAAGTTCTACATTGCACAAGATACCACTGCATCCAACACCACTTTAAACTGCTAGAGGAGAGATTCCTTATTACTCACCTCAGCAGCCTCCAGCAGGCCCTGTAGCACAGCTCTCTGGTGCTGGAAGTCAGGGTCTCCCACCGGCAGGTAACCCAGGGTCTGGCACAGACGTTCTTTTAGCTGAGACAGGGATTGTTATTGTTATTGGGTGGGCCGACTACTCACTCTTTGCAGCCAGGGGCTGAATTGCGAGGAGCTTACAATAGGCGGGGCTAAATCGCAAGGGTCTGGAGCGAGCTGCCATGGTTATGTATGGAAACAAGTTAACCCTCTATATTGGTCCTTGCATTTTCCTCACAATTCATCCTTAGCTCAGACATGATATTAGCAGGATATCAGGTATAGCCTCAGGAGCTTTTGCCTCACTAGACCAAGTCAGACATACACATCATACATAAATTTTGGATCTTTCTGTATATTTAGCTAAATCCAACTAGTCCGCACAGGTAACGGATGAAATACAATGTTACTGCCTAGGTATGGTAGTGCTTTGTTTCAATCAAGAGATTTGTAGGCACTTAACAAAACTCCCCTTCGTAAAAATTATCTACACTTTGTGAAAAACAATGTTACTGTCAAGGTATGGTAGTGCTTTGTTTCAATCAAGAGATTTGTAGGCACTTAACAAAACTCCCCTTCGTAAAAATTATCTACACTTTGTGAAAAACAATGTTACTGTCTAGGTATGGCAATGTACAGTAGCTTTGATAAAGGGATTACCGGTAGTAACAACATAACAAAAACTCCCCAGGCAAAAAGTATCTAATCTATATACTTTGTGTACCTTATTGGAGTCCTTGCTTGACTTGACTCTTGCCACTAGTTTATCCACAATGGCCAGTTTGGTGCAGGGGTTGGGGTTCTTCCCCTTGCCTTTGCCCACCCCTCCCGTGGGCAGTGGTAGTGGCCCGTTCCTGGCGATCTCCCCCAGGGCAGTGCAGGCTGCTGAAGCCAACAGGCTGCTGGGGTTGTCCAGCATCTCAACTATAAACAACAACGAAATAGTTACAAAAACATAATGTACATGTATTAAGTAGGGCTGTCCCTCTCATTGTTTTGGAGCCTGTGTTGTTAATTTTGCTGTTAAAAGTGTAATTTTAAGCTTACAAAAATAAAATTTCATCAGTTTCATGTTGTGAAGTTCAGATTTTTGGGATGGATTGGGTGAAATTTCTGTCCATCCCAACAAGCAAATTTCTGCCCCAGGACAAAGGGAAGGGTCCTTGGGACAGCCCTGGTATTAAGAAAAATTCAACTCAATCAGTGAATCTAGACTAGTGAAAACTTATGCTAGCTAGCAAGTCAGAATGATTACAATGTTATAGAATTGTTGTGGTAGACAAAGATTGCATTGTATGAACAGTCAAACCTGCCCAAGTCGACCACCTGGGGGACTGGGAAAAAGTGGTCGATTTGGACAGGTGGTCGCTGAGAAGAGTATCGACTCAAAACATGCCCGATGCATAGCATAAATGGTTTCCGTTGTGTTTAATGGCAAATAGCAAGCACACGCACGCAAAGAAGTAAGTAAGCGAGGTCTTTAATGTCAAATACAACATGCACATGCACGCGAAAAGTACACGGTAGTTATTTCAGATACGGCGATAAAGAACACAGCGACGCATAAAGGCTTGTATGGTAACTGACAGAATCAAAGTTCCCCTACTGTCTAAAACGTTAGTGTACAAATATTGAGACGATCGTAGACGCAGGAATGCAACATGGACAGATCTTTCTTAAAAAGGTATGAGCTACACAGATCTTTCTTAAAAAGGTATGAGGCTATATGCGTTTCAGCATTTGTTCTTTTTATAATGATGGAGATTTAAAAAAAAACTTCTGTAACAACAAAATTTGGATTTTCTTACAACGAAATTTCCTCCCATATTACAGTAGACTTCCCCATTGACCGCCGCCATCTTTATTCTAAACATAACATCGACGCAAACTGGCCGATTTCGGCACAAAATGGCGCTAGTTATCATCAAAGATCGATGAAAACCTCAAGGTTGAAAATGACGCGGTCGTTATGGGTCCCATTTTTGCCGGTCGCGGTCGCGTTGGCCAGGTGGTCGTTGAGAAAAGGTCGCTTAATGCTTACGTCAATGGGAAAAAAAATCGGGACCGAGAAAAAGCGGTCGAAATGGCCAGGTGGTCGCTGAGAAGAGGTGGTCGCTCGGGCAGGTTTGACTGTAAATTTATAGCAGATAGCATGTCCAGGTCAAAAGATACAAAAAATGGAAGTTCTGCTGCAGTACAAAGATCACAATGACATACAAGGGGGCCCAAAATCAACCTTGACCTTCATCTTCCCGACACCTTCCCAATAACCAAATATCATCATAATCCATACAGAGGTTCTTAAGTTATGCTGACTACAAAAATCTGGAAAGACAGACACACACAGACACACCAAAAACAATAAAAAGATGCTAGTCAACATGAGAGTCTACCTTCTAAAGTTGGAATGAACTGCACCAAAGATGCATAAGTCATAAAATAATGGTGGGTATTACAATACACAGTACAATACATTGTATTACTTTTCACCTGATAGTTACTGTTCATCAAAACTAGTCTTTCCAAAATATGCCAATGAAGGTTAGACATCCAGGTAATAAGATATGCCCAAAAGCATTTACTCAAGCACTAGTGAACTCACCTATAGCCTTGACTGCTGCCACTTCCATGTCAGAGATGTTACCAGTGGCTGCTCCATGGTCCTTCTCTTCCTCCAGATCTTCCACTGTAACCTGAGTCCTTTTGATGTACAGATGTCGGCCTATGGCATAACCCAGCCCCAGCACTGACCCATGCTGCACCTCGGGCGACTGGAAGTAACAAGCATCACAATAAGAATACAATTAGAAATTGTACTAACCTGTGCAGGACAGGTATAATTGTCCCTGCATCCCTCGTTGTCAGGCAGACTGAATCAGAGAATGACTTCAGGTGTATCTGAGCCTGACCACCCCCATATAGCCTCACTTGGTAGCTCCCAAAGTTGAAAGGTCACGGGTTACCCATGATTCCTCGCCGCGCATGCGCATCAGTCTACTGTTTGTAGAACTCCTGGCCGAAGCAGTCTCGGGAGGGACTTCACAGGAACAAGAAAAATTCCTTACCTGCCAGGGAGGGAGTCTGCCTGACAACGAGGGATGCAGGGACAATTATACCTGTCCTGCACAGGTTAGTACAATTTCTAATTGTCCCCTGCATCCTCTCGTTAGTCAGTCAGACTGAATCAGAGAATGACTTCAGGTGACTTTGTAGCCTGAGGCCAGGACATAAGACCAGTACATGAATATAAGATATCACATGGATGTCACATGAAGACATTACATGACAGATGTCAGATATATATCACATGAAAATGATATCACGTGAAATGAGATATCACATGAAATAAGATAATCACATGACTTCTGAATTCACAAATAAGCAGAGGGACATGACTTCTGAATTCACAAATAAGCAGAGGGAGACCAGATGGTTGACTCAAACGAGCCCCCCCCCTCTTCCTTTGCCGCAGCAACCACAGAAGCACTTCTTGTGGAGAGTCCAGGAACTGGGTATGACCAAGGTTGGCTCCTGTAGAAACAGAGATAAATCATACCACAGAGGTTGCAGGAGTCACGGCCTGATGTGGCTCCAACCAGCACACACAAACAATCCTGACATAAACCGTGACTGAAGTTGTTGACACCTAGACCTTCCATAGAGGGGACTGGAGAATTCTCCTACCCCGCGGCAAAAAACTTGGCAAACACAACATGTGCCACCAAACCTTACCATGGAACCATAACAACTTATTGAAGGTGACACTGAATCCGTCAAGAAACTCTTCTTGTACTTGACCTCCAAGAAGGAAGAGTTGGAACTCTTACTGCCAAGTAAAAATAATGATTAATGAACAAGCTGAAGTGCCAGGATCTCACTGGAAAAAACCATTATTAGAAAACTTTACCAATGTTCCATGTGAAACATACTTAGGTAAAGCTGGCCGTCCCTCATAAGAAACGCCTTACCAGCAGGAGTGTTCCTAAAGGTTGACCTTCTGCGTTGTAGATTGAAGATCTGTAGATCTGTAGAGAACAAGGTCCTGACCGTAGAACTTCCCACACAAGAACTGTAAGAAAACCAGCAGTGTGTTAGAGATGCAGGGACCCTAGTCCTCCTGACTGCACCAGCTACTCAAGTTGTAACAAGTTGAGGAATACTGAATCTGTACTCCAAAAACCCCAGTACGCCCTCAGGAAACTGCGTAGTGCTGGCACAAGTCTGTACTGACTGTACTGTCACCGGCAACATGCTGTGCAGCTTGTTGAAGTCACTCTACTTCTGAGTGAGTCACACTCAAGATAGTAGACAGTAGATGTGAAGGAGTAGCAGGGCTTACATCTCCAGCAGGTGTGAGTAGTAGAACTGCTGTGTCTCATCCGGAGTGATGAGAAGTAGGTGAACCTCATCCTGTTGTATCTCCCAGATTGCCCAACAATCAGAAGAATGTGTAGAAGGTAGACATCTGCCTTCAGTCGTTCCATTTGCAGTTGTTGGCTTGATCGGAGTGTGAACCGATCCACCTTCCAACCAAGTAGAAAAGTACTCTGAAAACTCTAGACGTTAGCCGGTCCAGAGTCAACCTACAGTGGTAGCTGGAGTTGTTCAGGATGCGAACATATCCACCCCCTTAAGAGTAGTGGAAATGTCGCCTGAAGACTCAAGAACGTATGTCGATCTAGAGTCCAAGTCGTGGCTACAGGTAATGCCGGGAGCCGACGTCCTGTCACACATATCCCCATCTGGGGAGTGCTGTGCTGATACAGACCATCTCTGTCTGTGTACCACTGCCACAGGTCGAAGATCACCCTTAGCAAAACCGTGATCTTGCACCTCCTGGATGATTCAGTTGAGCCATCACTGTTGAGTTGTAGGAGCAGACTGTGTCCGCTCACCATCTCCTTGTAGAAACCAAGGACTGATGAGGTGTCCTGCCGTCCCGATTGCTGTGTGCTGACCTCTCTTCTACAGACCAGTGTCTTCCTGTGGGAATGCTGTTGCAGAACTGCCGAGGGCTGCACTCTAGACGTGACTGTACAACTGATGTCTTCACCAGACTTCTGCGTACCTGAGCTGCATCTGACGGCAGCCCAAGAAGCTGAGTTCCTCTTGTCACTTGAGGAACTGCGATGAGCAGACACCTGAAGACTTCTGAAGTGCAGAGACGAGAGTTGTGTGCCAACTGACACTGTTGTGGCTTGTGCTCTGCCCGTCAAGCTGCCAACTTCTCTGCTCTGATGATTCTGTCTGAAAACAGAAAGTTGTCTGCTAGATGCTGCAACTCCAGCACCTTGTAGTCAGAGACCAAGTTGCCCTCAGCATAGAGTCAAGCCGACTCTAGGGAAAAGCTGCGTTGACTCTGCTCGGGATGAAACCTGGGTTGAGAGCAGCTGTTGACTGTAGTTGTCAACAGTTGTCGTCCAGAAAGACGATAAGATGATCTGCGCCGTCTCTGCTCGGGAAGAACCAAGGTGAGAGCAGCTCCAGACTCTAGTTGTCAACAGTTGCCATCGTCCATGTAGCCAGGACCAACCTCCACTCAGTTCAGGGATGAACACCTTCAAAACTGAAGGCTGTGCGTCGTTGGGACTCCAATAAGGAGACAACGAGCCGGAAGAAACGCACGCTGGAACTCCCAGCGATGCCGGTTCTCTACGTCTGGGATGTGAAGAAGCATCCTTCTGATGACCTTCCCCACTTAGTCTCCCGGCTGGATGAGGTGTTCAGGAACACCCAACTTGGCATCCTAAAGACGAACCTGTA